>NC_058132.1:119830493-119853257 GCF_016433145.1 Gracilinanus agilis | reverse complement strand
TTCTTAATTACTTGCTGGAGTCTCTTTGCTAGTATTCTATTTAAGATTTTTGCATCTATGTTCATTAGGGAGATTGGTCTGTAGTTTTCTTTCTCTGTTTTTGATCTCCCTGGCTTTGGAATCAGTACCATATTTGTGTCATAAAAGGAATTTGGTAGGACTCCTTCTTTGCTTATCATATCAAATAATTTGTATAGTATTGGGATTAGTTGCTCTTTGAATGTCTGATAGAATTCACTTGTGAATCCATCAGGCCCTGGCGATTTTTTCTTAGGGAGTTCTTTGATGGCTTGTTCAATTTCTATTTCTGATATGGGATTATTTAGGTATTCTATTTCTTCTGCTGTTAATCTAGGCAGTTTATATTTTTGTAAATATTCGTCCATATCTCCTAAATTGTTATATTTATTGCCATATAATTGGGCAAAATAGTTTTTAATGATTGCCTTAATTTCCCCTTCATTAGAGGTGAGGTCTCCCTTTTCATCTTTGATACTATCAATTTGGTTTTCTTCTTTCCTTTTTTTTATTAGATTGACCAGTACTTTGTCTATTTTATCTGTTTTTTCAAAGTACCAGCTTCTAGTCTTATTTATTAATTCAATAGTTCTTTTACTTTCAATTTTATTAATTTCTCCCTTGGTTTTTAGTATTTCTAATTTAGTTTTCATCTGGGGATTTTTAATTTGCTCACTTTCTAATTTTTTGAGTTGCATGCCCAATTCATTGATCTCTGCCCTCCTTAATTTGTTAATATATGCACTCAAGGATATAAATTTCCCCCTGAGTACTGCCTTGGCCGCATCCCACATAGTTTGGTAGGATGTCTCATCATTGTCATTTTCTTCAATGAAATTGTTGATTGTTTCTATGATTCCTTCTTTGACAAATTGGTTTTGAAGAATCATATTATTTAATTTCCAATTAGTTTTTGATTTTCCTGTCCAAGTGCCCTCACTAATTATTATTTTTATTGCATTATGATCTGAGAAGGTTACATTTATTATTTCTGCTCTTTTGCATTTGTTTGCAATGATTCTATGCCCTATAACATGGTCAGTCTTTGTGAATGTGCCATGTGCAGCTGAGAAGAAGGCATATTCCTTTTTGTCCCTATTTATTTTTCTCCACATATCAATTAGATCTAATTTTTCTAGGACTTCATTCACCTCTCTTACCTCTTTCTTATTTATTTTTCGGTTTGATTTATCTAGATCTGACAGAGGAATATTTAGATCTCCCACTAGTATGGTTTTACTATCTATTTCCTTCTTGAGCTCTGCCAGTTTCTCCTTTATGAATTTGGGTGCTATGCCACTTGGTGCATACATATTGAGCAGTGTTATTTCCTCATTGTTTATACTGCCTTTAATCAGGATGTAATGACCTTCCCTGTCTTTTTTAATCATATCTATTTTTACTTTGGCTTTGTCAGAAATCATAATAGCCACTCCTGCCTTCTTTTTCTCATTTGACGCCCAAAAGATTTTGCTCAAACCCTGAACCTTAAACTTGTGTATGTCCACCCGCCTCATATGTGTTTCTTGTAGACAACATATGGTGGGATTTTGGTTTCTAATCCACTCTGCTATTTGCTTCCGTTTTATGAGCGAGTTCATCCCGTTCACATTCAGAGTTATAATCATCAGTTGTGCATTTGCTGACATTTTCAAATCCTCCCCCCTTCCTACCCCTTCCCCTTAAGCTATTTCCTTAAAAACCAGTGGCTCGCTATAAAGACCCTATCCCTTATCCCCTCCCTTGATTAACTTCCCTTTCTACCCCCTCCCTTATTTTTCCCCCTCTTTTTGTTTTTAAAGGCCTTATGAATTCCCTCCCCCTTCTCCCCTCCCTTTTTTGACCTTCCCACTCCCCTGCTCCCCTTGGTTTATCCCTTCTGACTTTCTCAGTAGGGTTAGATAGAGTTTTTTTATCCCAATGGATAATAAAGCTACTCTTCCCTCTCCAGGTTGATTACACTAAGAGTAAGGTTTGATTATTACCTCTTAATGCTCTCTTCCTCTCCTTCTTATAATAGTATTTGTCCCCTCTCCCTCCCATGCCCTCTTTGTGTGTAATAGAATATTCTATTTTCTTATTCACTCAAGTTTCTCTTGGTGTTCCCTGCTATTTACCCCCTCTTTCCCATCCCCCACGCCATCTTAGATTATTTAGTGTTCCATCCTCACCCTGTGAATTATTCTTCTGATTACTATAATAGTGAATATTATAATAGTGAATAGAGTTCACTACAGAGAATTATACATAACATTTATCTACATAGGAATACAGATAATTAGATCTCACTGAGGCCCTTAAAAAGGCAAATTTAAAAATTATAAGTTTTCTTTCTTTCCCCTCTGTATCTTATTTACCTTTTCAGGTTTTTCTCGATTTTTGTGGTTCGATGTCAAACTTTCCATTTAGCCCTGGTCTTTTCTGTGCAAATGCCTAGAATTCTTCAATTTTGTTGAATGCCCATACTTTCCCCTGGAAATATATAGTCAATTTTGATGGGTAGTTTATCCGTGGTTGCAGGCCCAGCTCTCTTGCCTTTCTGAATATCGTATTCCAAGCCTTATGGTCTTTTAGCGTGGAGGCTGCCAGATCCTGTGTGATCCTGATTGGTGCTCCTTGATATTTGAATTGTCTCTTTCTGGCTTCTTGTAAGATTTTTTCTTTTGCTTGGAAACTCTTGATTTTTGCAATGATATTTCTTGGTGTTTTCCTTTCTTGAAGGACTTCAGGGCAATTTTGCTGAATTATTTCTGTTAGTATAGAGTCCAGGTTTCTATTAATTTCTGGTTTTTCTGGAAGACCAATTATTCTCAAATTGTCTCTTCTAGACCGGTTTTCTTGGTCTGTCACTCTCTCATTGAGATATTTCATGTTTCCTTCTATTTTTTCAGTCTTTTGGCTTTGTTTTATTTGTTCTTGTTGTCTTGAGAGATCATTAGTTTCTACTTGCTCAATTCTAGCCTTTAGGGATTGATTTTCGGCTATAATCTTTCGGTTTTCGGCCATAATCTTCTGGAATTCCTTTTCAATCTGGTCATTTCTGGTGTTCAATTGCAAGATTTTACCTTTTAAACAGTTATTTTCTTGCCAGATCTCTTCCATTTTCCTCAAAATCTCAGTTTTGAACTCTTCCTTAGCTTGTGAGGAGTTTTCCTTATTTGAGGAGGGTCCGGATGCTTGTTTGTTCTCCTCCTCTGTTTGCTCGGTTGTCTGGATTTTCTCTGTGTAAAAGTTGTCGAGTGTTAAAGGCTTCTTTTTCTTGTTGTTATTCTTTCTCTTCTGAGTTTCCTGAGGCTGGGTAGCCATCATTAGCCCAGCAGCTTCTCAGGTTTATCCTCGTGCTCAGTGTCTGTCCGCGGTCTATTGGTTCCTGAGGTCTGAGTTCTGGTTTTTTCCAAGGTCAAGCCCCCTGGTGGACCCCCTTGCTTGATCCTCTGCAGGAGGTTCCTTTACAAGTCTCAGGGCGCTGCTTCCACAGTCGTATACCAGTCTGCACTGGTTCCCCACTCAGGTTTTCAGAGCTTTAGTTCCTGGCTGTGTCTGCCTCCACCCACTCCTCCGCCAGTGCCTGTGCGCTCTGCGCTGGGTGTCCACTCTCTGCCCTCGCGCTCAGATTTCGCTTGCGTTCTCTGGCTTATTGGGGTCCTAAATCTTGCTGCCCTCAGGAACAGGCCACGGAGCTGCCAATGACTCGATGGGTGCCCCAAACTTGCTCTATTTATTTTTAGCTGGCTTCAGAGCTTTAGATTTTGTGTGTGGAGGGGGTGGGGGTAGGGTGGTTGCTCAGCCAGCGATTTAGTGAGAGCCCTTTATAGCTTGGAAATGTCTCGATTCCATGTACCTTCCACGCTGTGCCCTATTGTGGGGTTCCTCCGTTCGTCTGGACTTGTTTTTATGTCCCCTTGAGGAGTTTTGTGTGTTTCGGTCAGGAGAGGTTAAGAGCTGCTTCTTACTCTGCCGCCATCTTAACCCGGAACCCCCCCTATGTAGTTTTAAAAAAAACTTTTTCTTCTAATGAGCTTCAGCTCATTCTAAGCTTTAGGATTCCTGTATTTTTACAGGATTATGCCATTATTTTGTTACTCATCCTGTTGTTACTTTCAGTTGTTTTCATTTTCTGTGTGTGAGTACATATATATGTTTATATATATGTTTATATATATAACACAATTTAGATATCATCTGTGATATCTAAATTGGTCGATGAGATTTCTGCACATATACATAAGTTTCTTCAAAGAACTCTTCCATTGCCCCCAATCAGAATTGCTTCCCTTTTTGTTTTTTGTTTCTAGAATTTTGTTTTGGGGAGTTTCTTATCTTTCCTCAGCTAACTTGATCTGTAGGATGCTACTAGTACTATCTTTCATCTTTTTAACATTTGCTCTCCTATAATGTAGGGGTCATGTCCAAAAAACATTTCCTCTACTTCTCTTTCATAGACTCTAGACAACAATAGTTACTCCTCAAGGTCTCATCATTTCCACTGTGGCAATCAATTCCTTTCTGTTGGTGATAATCAAATCCAGAATAGAATTCTTCCTCTTCTTCCTCTTTTTGAAAGATTAAATTCTCTTTTAAGACAGGTCAAATCCTCTTTCTTCTGTTGGATCTAAAGAACTCACCAATATCTTGGGTATCTGGACATGACCACGGCAGCCTCTCCTTTACATCACTCCTCTTTCTTCTCAATAGAAGGTTTTTCATCCTATTTTCCTTTGTTCTTCAGTCCAACTGATCTATTTCATTATTTTTGTGATGATCTTTGAAATGCTGGGTTTCCCCATACCAACATCAGCTGCAATATCTCTAACAGCCATTGAAGTTTGCCTTTTTAAGAGCTTCCTTGGTGTAATACCCATTATTAGAACCCACAAACTTAAAAACATAACAAAAGAGAGCAATGAAACATAGGGAGCTATGGCATGAAATCCCAGACTCAGCCGCTGGAGAACTAACAAAGTAACTTGCATAACAGTATAATATGAACTAGGTAATAGGAACAATTTAAGGAATGTGATTTACTGGTACAAGCAATTTATATCTTAAAACACCAATATAACCTAGGTTCTCCTCAATACTTCCTTTAGAAAACCTTCATTGAATTTCTGTCATATTATCACAAATAGCCTCATTTGACCCGATATATTAATATTACATATTCCAGACAAGACCCCGACCAGTGTAGTCCATATAACAGGTTTCAGTAAACTTTGAATTCATATGAACCATTAGTTTCAAAGGTAAGAATGGATTGACTGAAGCTCCGACCATACCTCTGCTAGGAACTTTTAAGGTCATCCATGTCCTGTTTTCATCAGGCTTCATGAGGCTCACAGACCAGACCAAGAGCACACATTTTAAAAGCAGAAATATAAACTTTTAAAGGAATAGGAAAAATAATTTATATATATACATATGTATACATATGTATGTATATATATATATATATATAATGGGAATTTGTTATGCATGCAGTTTTCAAAACAGTCTTCTGAGACACACATTTCTAGAATATGAATCTCTTTGTCTCTTTAGAACTATAATAAGGTAGGTAGAGTTTTTCAGTGTAGGAAACTTTGCTTGAAGCCTGTTGACTACAACCACCATGCTGTTCTTATTCAGGTTTCTACTTTGGACAGCAATCTCTTCTTTTTCTGCAGAGACTCAAAAACATGCTTCTACTCTTGAGTTTCTGTAGTATTGTACCATTGAAGTATTTCCTCTAAGTGGCTTTTCTTTCTTCATAGAAGTGTCCTTATTCTATTCAGTGTGTGTCTCATGATCCCATTGCCCTGTAGCTCAGGCACACACACAAACACACTCAGGGGAAATGCAGTCCTAAGAATTTCAAACGGACCCATGAGAGGGCTGAAACCTCCTCTTTCTGGCATACCTTTATTATATCTGCTTTGGTACTGAATGGCTTGATTATTATGACCATCAGCAGTCAAAAAGCTTTCTTTTCTTTCTTGTCTGTAGACCAACCGGTCATAATAGAATATAATCCTCAAATACTTAGCTCTTCTCCAGGATTTTGGCTATTTTATTTTACTTTATCCTCAAATATTTTTTCTTTGCCTATTCTTATTTATCTAGGCCTTATCTCTCCCCACTTCCCCAGTCTCAATACACTCCTATCAATATAATAATACTAGATTTTCCCCCCACCAGCATGAAATGTTTCCTTACCACTTAACTCTTAATTAGAACATACAGAGGAATTTACATTAAAATACAGTGCATAGAAAATGATCTCAAGATCTTGTAGGGGTTTTTAAAAATCTCTCGGATCTTCAACTTTCTGTTGTTGGAGCCCTTGAAGTTGCTGTTATTTTTCTCCATTTACTCTTGCTTCCCAAAGTTAAACTAGAGAAAAGTCAAGAAACCATTATATTTTTGTAGACCACAAATTCAACCAACTAACCTCAGCTGGGGCCTCACTACTCACTTCTACAAGCCCATTCTTTTTCCCATTTTTATCCTGTTTGTCTCTTCTCAACTTCCTATTGCATGTCCCACATTTGAAACCTTTTCTAGACTTGATATCCTAGTCTCCATATAAAAGTCTCCACCATCCTTCACCTTATTTCTGAATAGATTTCAATTTCTTTTTACTGAGATGATCAATTCCTCTTGAGATCTTTCAACTTCATTCTTCCATGGATAAAAGCGTCTCTTAGCCTTCACTCATCCTCACCAAAACACTTCCCATTTCCTGAGGTTCCCTGTATCCGTGCCAGAGCTAATCCACAATATTTGCCCTTTCTGTTTCTATTCCTTCCTGTACTTCCTGGGATCTTGCTCTATTGTTCATATGAGAGAGAAAGCCATTAGGGAAACATACTTGTACTAGGAGTTAGCTTTGGATTCTCACAGCCTCTATGAGTCTGTTTCCTTAGCTGTAAACTGGTGATGACATTTGTACTATCTGTTTTACAGCATTGTATGGAGATGAAGTGAGATGAAATATGTAAAATACTTTATAACTATGAAGTGTTATTGAAGTGGGTCTTATTCTTATTGGTCACTGCTACTCTCTCAGACATCTTCATATATATATGTGTGTGTGTATATATATATATATACATATATACTTCATATAGTTAAGATTATATATATGTAGTTAAGTTTTAACTACATATATATAATCTTAACTATATGAAGAATTTTTTTTCTAATGCTTCAGGTCATACCTATCATTAGAAAAAAAATTCTTCATATAGTTAAGAGTATGCTCTTAACTATAAACATGCTTCAAGTCATACCTATCATTAGAAAAAAATTCTTCCTATTGCTTACTTCATTAAGTTATCATCCTAGCATTCTCTTCCCTTCTAATACCAAACTCAAGATAGCTGCCTCAATTTTCTCACCACATACTCATTCCTGAACTCAGTGCAATCTAGTTTCCTTTTCCTATATTCTAATTAAATTGTTTTCTCAAAGGGCACCAATTTTTCATAAGCACAAAATTGATGGCATTTTTTCTGTCCTTATCTTTGTTTCCTTTTTAATCTGTTTCATGGATAGAGTAATAAGAATCATACGATGCTTTTATCACTTGTAAACATTAATTTAAATGTACTTTTAATATAGAATTTTTATCTAGTGATTGACAGTTGACAAATTAATAGAGGACATAAACCACACCTCTATTTAATTCTCTCTAAAAAGTAAACTGGATGGGGGGCAGCTGGGTAGCTCAGTGGAGTGAGAGTCAGGCCTAGAGACAGGAGGTCCTAGGTTCAAACCTGGCCTCAGCCGCTTCCCAGCTGTGTGACCCTGGGCAAGTCACTTGACCCCCATTGCCCACCCTTACCAATCTTCCACCTATGAGACAATACACAGTATTGACTGCAAGATGGAAGGTAAGGGTTTAAAAAAAAATAAAAAGTAAACTGGAAAACAGAAGGAAGCTAAATGAAACGACAATTTGCAGGTTCTTTTCTGAGTAGTGAGTAAAGGAATAGGCAAGGTTGGCTTCCTGGCATTCCCAATAACCACAAAAGATAATTTTATGTGATACCTCATCTTCCTGCTTTGCAATGCCCATGACAACTATGAATGAGCAAAGCCTCATAAAGATAATTGCAATCCATGTGTCAAAAACCATTGCAAAGAATGAATAGATAAACTTAATATAAAACTTGTTGAGAGATTCCAAATTAATGTTATACATTTGAATTCTGTGACCTGAATATGAAAATGGGTAAAAGAGAAGACAGGAAAACTGTTTTAGAAAAGTGTGGCTCAAGATCAAGATGTGAAAGAGGACATAGTCTTCTAGATTATTCAGAAGTCATGCCTGTATGAGATGATCACTTTCTTCAGAATAATATTGGAAAGTAAGAGGAGAGGCAAGTATTGAATATGATTTTAAAAATGAAATTGACAGACAAGCAATAACTAGTTACAGATACTGCAGTTGTTTTAGATCAGCTGTTTGTGTGCAATCTGATCCTTGAATAGTAAGAGTGAAGGTCGAAGAAAACACCAAATAGCAAGAAAAGAGAAAGATGACATAAGAACACTATGCAGCTCCAGCTCCAATCTGATTCAACTGTCTACTCCTCCAAAAATGATGAATGGAATGACACTTACTCTGACTAGAACATTTATCTAGTAAAGTTTAACTGATACAAAACAGTTGCCACAATCATGAGACCAGAAGCAACCAGAAACCCTCTTTAACCATCACACTTTATGTCTTTGCTCAAAAGCTTGATAAGGCAATTAAATACCAGACTAATTTATTTAAAAAAAACAACAGGAGAATAAAAGAAGGAGTAGTTTCATTTCTCAGAAGGACAAAGAATTGAGAAAGGAGTTGGTAAAGAGCTTTAGTGGGAGATCCAGCTGGGGCATGCTCAATTCAGTTCAATCCTATCCAATACAATCCTTTTTAATTCAATAAACATTTATTAAGTCTGTATAATTAACACATCAATGATAATAAAATATAAAACAATAATTTAATTATTTATTAATATGACACATACTGTGTTCCTAGATGTATTTCTCCATAAAACATGAATGGGGCCAAAAACGACTCAAAATGGAACAGATCTGTATATTTCTTTTTTTTTTTAATTCAGAGATGTTTTATTTTCCCAATTACATGTAATAACAATTTTCAATATATGTTTTCTAAAATTGTAAGTTCTAAATTGTCTTCCTCTCTATCTCCCCTCCCCTCTCAGAGATGATAAGCAATTTGATCTGGATTACACATGTATTATCAAGCAAAACATACTTCCATATTGGTCATTATTGTAAGAGAATACTCATATAAAACCAAAACCCCCAAATAAAACCATAACTAAACTAATGTGAAGCATGGCATCCTTAGGTCTGCATCTGACTCTAACAGTTCTTTCTCAGGAGGAAGATGACATTCTTTGCCATAATCCCTTCACAATTGTCCCACATCATTGTATTATTGAGACTAGCTAAATCATTCGCAGTTGATCATTGTACAATATTGCTGTTACTGTGTATCATGTTCTCCCAATTCTTCTTATTTCACTTTTCATCAGTTCATGTAGATCTTTACAGCTTTTTCTGAAATCATCCTGTTTATCATTTTTTATAGCACAATAGAATTCCATCACCAACATGTACCACAATTTGTTCAACCTTTTCCCTTTTGATGGACATCCCCCTCAATTTCCAATTCTTCACACCACAAAAAAAGAGTAGCTATAGAAATTTTTGTACAAGTAAATCTTTTACCATTTATTATTATTTTTCGATATACAGACCCAGCAGTGGCATTACAGGATCAAAGAGGATGTAATTTTTAGAGCCCCTTGGGCATAGTTCCAAATTGCCCTCCAGAGTGGTTGGATCAGCTCACAACTCCATCAACAATGCATTAATGTCCTAAATTTGCCATTCCTGCAACATTTATCACTTTCCTTTACTGTTGTATTGGCCAATCTGAAAGGTGTGAGGTAGTATCTCAGAGTAGTTTTAATTTGTATTTCTCTAATCAAGAGTGATTTAGAACATTTTTCATATGAATTGATAGCTTTGATTTCTTCCTCTGAATATTGCTTGTTCATATCCTTTGACCATTTGTCCATTGGGGAATGACTTGTATTCTTATAAATTTGATTTACTTTTCTAAATTTGAGAAATCAGACCTTTATTAGAAAAAATTTGTTATAAAAATTTTCCCCAGTTTGTTGTTTCCATTCTAATCTTAGGTAAATTGGTTTGTTTGTATAAAACCTTTTAAATTTAATATAATCAGAATTATTCATTTACATCTTATAATGCTATTTCTCTTATTTGGTCATTAATTCTTCCCTTCTCCATAGATCTGACAGGTAACTATTCTGTGTTCCCCTAATTTACTTATGGTATCATTCTTTATATCTAAATCATATACCCATTTTAACCTTATTTTCACATATATAAGATATTGATGTATTAAATATTGGTCTATACTTAGTTTCTACCATGCCTGGTTTTCCCAGTAGCTTTTGTTAAATAGTGTGTTCTTGTCCCAGAAGCTGGAATCTTTGGGTTTTATCAAACAATAGGTTGCTAAGGCCATTTACCCCTGTATATTGTGTATGTAATCTATTCCATTAATCCACCATTTTACTTTTTAGCCAGTACCAGATTGTTTTGATGATTACTACTTTATATTACAATTTGAGATCTGGCACTGGTAGGTCACTTTTCTTCACATATTTTTTCATTAATTGCCTTAATATTCTTGACCTTTTATTCTTCCAGATACATTTTGTTATTATTTTTTCTAGTTCTATAAAATAAGTATTTGGTATTTTGATTGGTATGAAACTGAATAAGCAAATTAATTTAGGTAGAATTGTCACTTTTATCATATTAGCTCAGTCTACCCATAAGCATTTAATATTTTTTGTCATTTGTTTAGATCTGACTTTATTTGTGTGAAAAGTGTTTTGTAATTGTGTTCATATAATTCCTGTGCTTGTCTTTGCAAGTAGATTTCCAGGTATTTTATATTATCTAAGGTTATTTTAAATGGAATTTCTCGTTCTATCTCTTGCTGCTGAACTTTGTTGATAATACATAGAAAAGGTAATGAGTTAGGTGGGTTTATTTTGTATCCTGCAACTTTGCTAAAGTGTTATTAATTATTTCAATAAGTTTTTTAGTTGATTCTCTGAGTATATCATCATATCATCTGCAAAGAGTGATAGTTTAGTTTCCTCATTGCCTACTTTAATTCCTTCAATTTCTTTTTTGTTTTTTATTGCCAAAGCTAGCATTTCTAGCACCATATTAAATAGTAGTGGACAGCTTCACTTCACCCCTGATTTTATTGGGAAGGCTTCTAATTCGTCCCCATTCATTACCAATGATACTCAGTAGATTTTAGATTTATACTACTTTTTAGGTAGATATTACTTTTCATTTTAATGAAAGGCCCATTTATTTGTGTGCTTTCTACTGTTTTTAAAAGGAATGGGTATTGTAGTTTATTGAAGGCTTTTTCTGTAGATATTCTATTAGTTTTGTTTTTGATATGGTCAATTATGCTGAATAGTTTTCCTAATTTTAAATACCAGCTCTGCATTCCTGTAATAAATCCCATGTGATCATAGTGAATGATCCTTGTAATATAATGCTGTAGTCTCCTTGCTAGTATTTTTAAAATTTTTGCATCTATATTCATTAATAAAATTGGCCCATAATTTTATTTCTCTGTTTTTGTGTATTTGTGTCATAAAAAGAATTTGATATTTATTTCTTCTCTTGCCTATTTTCCCAAATAGGTTATATGGTATTGGAATTAACTGTTCTTTAAATGTTTGATAAAATTCACTTGTGAATCTACCTGGCCCTGGGGATTTTTTCTAAGGGATATAGCTTGTTCAATTTCTTTTTCTGAGATGGAATTATTTAAGTATTCTATTTCCTCTTTTGTTAATTTGGGTAATTTATATTTTTGTTAATAATCATCCATTTCACAAAATAACTCCTAATGATTGTTTTAATTTCTTCTTTGTTGGTGGTGAATACACCCTTTTCATTTTTAATTCTGGTTATTTGATCTTCTTCTTTCCTTGTTTTAAATCAGATTAACCAGTTCTCTACTTTATTTGTTTTTTTCATAAAACCAATGCTTAGTCTTATTTATTAGTTCAATGATTTTCTTACTTTGAATGTTAATAATTTCTCCTTTGAATTTTATGATTTCTAATGTAGTCTTTAATTGGGGATTTTTGCTCTTTTTCTAGTTTTTTAGTTGCATGTCCAATTCATTATTCTGCTTTTTCTCTATTTTATTGATGTAATTATTTAGAGATACACATTTTCTCCTCAGTACTACTTTGACTATATCCCATAAATTTTAATATGTTGTCTCCTCATTGTTGATCTCATTAAATTATTGATTATTTCTATAATTTGTTCTTTGACCCAGCCCTTTTTTTAGCATTATATTATATTTTTTATTTGTCTTTCCATGGACCCTTATTGATTATAATTTTTATTGCATTATGATCTGAAAATGATTAATTTATTATTTCTGATTTTCTACATTTGGTTGTAAAGTTTTTTTGCCCTAATATATTTTTGTGAATAAGGCAGGTACTGCTAAAAAGGCACATTCCTTTCTATTCCCATTCAGTTTTTTCCAGTGATCTTAGTTCTAACTTTTCTAAAATTTCATTCATTTCCTTTAATTTTTCTTGTTGATGTTTTAGTTTGATTTATCTAGATCTAAAAGGGAGAAATTGAGGTCCTCCACTAGTATAGTTTTACTCTCTATTTCCTCCTGAAGCTCATTTAATTTTTCCTTTAAAAATTTGGAGGTTATACAATTTGGTGCATATATGTTTATATTGGAACCTTTTAACAAGTCGTAATTTCCTTCCTTATCTCTTTTAATTAGATCTATTTTTGCTTTAGCTTTATCATAATCACTATTCCTGCAATAAATTCTGTTCCAGCTCCTTATTTTTATTCTGTGTGTATCTCTCTGCCTCAAATGTGTTTTTCATAAACAACATATCAGTAGGATTTCTGTGAATTTAACATAAATTATACCCTTGCAACTTTTACTAATAATTATAAATTAATATATAGTCTCTAGAGAATTTTAATCATAATAGATTCTTGTTTTTAACCCATTCTATCTGTTTCCTTTTTATGTGTAAGTTCATCCTATTCACATTCTCAGTTATGATTACCAACTGTGGATTCTCCTCTATTTTCTGCTTTTGATCCTGCTCTTTCTCTCTTTTTTCACTCTGTCCTTCCTCACAAGTGTTTTGCTTTTAGTCATCATCTTCTACTTCCTCCTCTCTTTTATTATCTCCCTTTTTTTTATTTCCTTCTTACTTATCTATAAGGTAAGGTAAGATTCAATACACAAATGAGTATAGTGTTTCTTATGTTATGTAGTCTTTCTGACACAATTAAGATGAGAATAAGGTTTAAGGATTGCCCATTACCACCCTCATGCTATCCTCTATTGAAATAGTTTTATGTGCCCCTTTGGATAAAATAATTTATCCATTCTACTTTTCCCTTCTCTTTTCTCTCAGTTAAATCCTCTTTTTCACTCTTTGATTTTTTTTTGCATATCATACCATCCTAATCAGCATAATTTAACACCCTGTGTCTATATATACTCCTAACTACTCTAAATTTGTAAAAATTTTAAGAATTACAAGTATAATCTTTCCACATAGGAATATAAACAGTTTAGCCTTATTGAATCCCTTTAATTTTCTCTTTCTTATTTACCTTTCTATGTTTTTCTTGAGTCCTGTATTTAGACATTAGATTTTCTGTTTAGGTCTCATTTTTTCATCATGAATGCTTGGAAATCTTCTACTTTATTAAATGACCATTTTCCCCCCTGAAAGAATATACCTAGTTTTCCTGGGTAGATAAATCTGGAGTAAACCTAGTTCTTTTGCTTTCTGGAATATATCCCTAGCCTTCTGATCCTTTAATGTGAAGGCTGCTAAGTCCTGTGTAATCTGGACTATAGCTTCATTATATTTGAATGTTTCTTTATGGCTGCTTGTATTATTTTCTTCTTGGCTTGGGGCTCTTGAATTAGCTATAATATTCCAAAGAGATGTCATTTGCAGATTTATTTCAGTAGGTGATTTGTAGATTCTTTCAATTTTTATTTTTCCCTCTTGTTCAAGAATACAAGGGCAGTTTTTGTTGATCATTTCTTATAATACAATGTTTAGGCTTTTTTTCCCCATGGCTTTCAGGTAATACAATAATTCTTAAATTTTCTCTCCTGGATCTGTTTTCCACGTCAGTTTTTTCAATGAGATATTTTATATTTTCTTCTTTTTTTCATTCTTTTGATTGTGTTTTATTGTTTCTTGATGTCTCATAAAGTCATTGGCTTCTATTTGCCAAATTAGAGTTTTTAAGGAATGGTTACTTTCCTTTTCATTTGGCCAATTCTGCTATTATTTTCTTCTTTCACTGCTTTCATTTCTCTTTCCAATTTTTCCTCCATCTCTATTAATTGATTTTTAAATCTTTTTTGAGCTCTTCTATAGCCTGAGACCAATTCTTATTTTTCTTTGAAGTTTTACGTGTATTTGCTTTGTTTTTATTGTCCCCTTCTGTGTCTGTGCCATGTTCTTTTTCTCCATAAAAATTTTCTGTGGTTAGGTGTTTTTTTTTGGATGTTTACTCATTTTCCCAGCCTTTTACTTGACTTTCACTCTTATCTTAAAGGTCTATTCTTAGGTAAGAAGGGGGCACTTTCTTAAACTTCGGTTTTTCTTTGCTGCTACCCTCTCAGTTCTATTTATGGGTTTCTGCAAATTTCAGTTCTTCTAAGGTAGTATGATGGCCTGTGAGCTGGGAGTTCTAAAAGCCACCTCCCACTACTGATTCAGTCACCCCTTGGGACTGATGAATCCTTGCAGAACTCAGAGCCACTGTGAGCTTCCCTGTGCTGGGGCTTGAGGTCCAGCCTCAGGCATGGGCAGGGGCATTGGTGCTTTGATCAGGTCAGGCACACTGTGGACTGTCTTGCTTAGGGCTATAACTTGGCCTTGAACTTGGGTAGGGGCTCTGGGCCTTAATCTGGGCTTACCAAGACCAAGTGTACTGCATAGACTGCCTTGTTCTAGGATTTAGAACCTCACTGCAGCCTTGGCGGAGAGCTCTGGGCTTCCATTTGGACTTGCACTTCCTAGACGCCTTGCTGATTGTCTTGCACTGGGGCTTGGGACATCAGTTTGAGCTTGAGTAGAGACCCAGAGCCTCCTTCTAGGCCTACACCAGCCAGGCACACCATGGACTTCCCCCATGGGGCTTGAGCCCTCACTGCAGGCTAGGGCTGTGGCTTGGAACTTTAAGGGGGTGTGCGTTGGGTTGCACTGCTGTTGGATTAGGCCCAGGTTCAGAACCTAGAACCGTAAGTGGGGGGTGGGAGTGTTACTGTAGGCCTGCACTGCTTTCAAAATTCTTTTCTGCAGGAAAGTTGCTCACTTTATCCCCTTGTTGGTCCTGTCATTCCAATATTCATTTGGAAGTGTTATTTTAATGTTGGTTGGAGAGGATTCAAATGTTGTTTGACCTTTTCCTGCTTCTATTCTGCCATCCTGGCTCTGCTCTCCTATATTTCTTTATAGTGACCTATTTTCATTATAACCACCACATTTGGACTCTACAATCTCAGTACTAAATGTACTATATAAGAAAGAGGCAATGGCACTTATGAAGACAAAATCAGGAAGGTTAAGACCCCACCAAATACACAGAGAAGACATTCTTGGTGGAAGTGACACAATTCTTCTGAAGGCATTCATAGATCAAATTGCAAAATAAAATAGTGATCAATGAGGAGGAGATTCCAAAAGAACAAAACAAATCAATCAGTAAGGACTTACTATATGGCATGTATTGTGCTAGGTGCTAGAAATTTAAGTATCATGAAT
The DNA here is from genome assembly GCF_016433145.1 of Gracilinanus agilis. Classification (NCBI taxonomy): domain Eukaryota; kingdom Metazoa; phylum Chordata; class Mammalia; order Didelphimorphia; family Didelphidae; genus Gracilinanus; species Gracilinanus agilis. Next base: position 119,837,310 of record NC_058132.1, on the reverse strand, counting down.
AAAACAGTTCTTACCCTTAAAGAGCTTTTTTTTTTTGCCCTTTTCCCCAAAAAAGGGACTCCTATCACATCAGTAACTAATGATCTGTAAGCCTGTTTCCTCATCTCTATAAAACCTTTATAAGGAATTATCTATAGTTATGAAGGATATCTTTGATAGAAACCTGAGAAGGGAATAGGGAGGTTGCTGCTGTTTTTCTGTAGCTGACCACATTTTTAGGGTCACACACTAATTTTTGGAAGAATCATAGAGATCCCTTTGTCACAACAGAGTGTAAAATTTGAGAAGTTGGAAATAGTCAATGATAGCAATTTAAAAAAATCTCCATAGAATCAGGTAGTAGTGACTGGCTGTAGCCCAGAGTTTTCCCACTGTGACTCATTAGGTGATATATTCCAATTTGAAGGATGCATACAGTAGTGGACAGATTATCATCATTTTCTCTTGTTTGGGAGAGTAAGGTTCCTATATTGATGTCTTTCGGTCTGTCAACAATTCTTTGATGTTTTGTATAACTGTAGAACTCAGTGATAACAGCTGTGTGGGTTTAGCTCACCAGAATCATTATCCAGCATAACCAGCTGACATGTGAATCAATTTTAAAGACAGAAGACAAAGATAAGAATCTTTGATGATAATGAGGTGGTAGATGGCTTGAGCTTTGAAATAAACTTCCCCCAAACCACCTGCCATTTCTCAAAGGGGAAAATTTCAGAATCAGAGTGATACATTTCTTAAAAAATAATAATAGCACAATGTCTATCAGAAAAAATAGAAAATATAATTTTAGATGGCTTAGAATTGAAGACTTGAATAATCAAAGTACAGATGTACTCACTAGCTCTATTCCTGAAATACTGAAAGGAAATTTTCTTTTTGTAAATTAGATCATATTTTAGATGGACCAGAATAGACTACTCTTTAAGCCCTTAGGCATCAAAATTAGCAGTAAATCTACTTATATACAATTAATTGCTTAAAATATTACTATACAAAAATTATTTTTAAAAATTACAAATCATCTCAAAATGCAGTGTGGATAATATAAAAGAAAACTGTGACAAATCCCATCATAAAATGGATAATCTTCCACTAACCTGTTGGATACATTTAGATTTTTGTACATCATCTCTTACACTGGAGTTCACTCTTGCTTTCCCAACATTTTGGCTTATTTTCTATAGACTTTGCTCCCAAGACAAGAACCTGTCATATTATATCAATGCTATGAAGTTAAAAGTACTCACCAAGGTAGAAAAACAGTTTTCACTGAAAGAGAAGACAGAGAGGCTAGCTTGCTAAGAATATAGTGAAAGATATCTTCATCAAGATGGCTATTGGTACGAAGGTAGGAAATGAAGTTCATCATAGAATTAACCACTGGTAATGGATTAGCTATATTTGAGAATCATTTATGTTGATCATTTATGGGTAGCACATGATTGAGGCACAGGAATATTCAGATTGATCAAGTGAAATAACTATTTCTCTATGTGCAAATATTGAAGGCATTTTTTTAATTTAAACATTTATTAATATTCATATTGAAGGCATTTTTAATCCTGATTTGATATTAACAGTGAGTGATATTAGAAAAGTCATCCAGCAATGAGCAGGCCAACCAGGCAATCTCTTTATTTTTGGCTTTTTAGTTTACCTCTTTTGGCTTTTGTAACTTTGAAATAATAGGACCAGCCGGCCAGGTTTGATGTCTAGAAAATAGGGCCAATGGTCAAAGCATCACAAACCAAGACTCGGAATAGTTACAAATTAATTAATTCAGTGTCAACTAATTATCAGTTCAATTAATTCACTATATCATTTAAAATCTATATAAAAATCATTATGAGTTTTTAAATGATTTAATTAAAAGGAGGATAAAACACATAAAATTTATATTTAGGCCCTTTTTTATAGCATGTTCCTGAAAAGTTATATGCATCAATTTTTCTGTAAATCAAATCATACAAATGATTCAGAGAAGCATATTATTTTGACAGTCTTTATCTTGAATTCCTAATGCAAATAATCATTCCCTAATTTTTGTTAGAATATATTTCTATAAATATTTTTCTTTCTCTTGAACTATTTGTGATTTCATTAATATAGGATTTCCCAAAGAGGAAACAGCATGTCTCAAAGCAGACAAGCAATTCTTCTTCAACTTATAGTGTTAAAGAATTGCCCTGGGACTGGAGAGATTGCCTTGCTTAGAATCCTAAATTCCATGTAGATCAGAGGTGGCCCTTGAACCAGGCCTTCCTGACTTTGAGGTCAGCTCTCCATCCATGATGTTATATTGTCTTTTGTGTGTGTATATCTGTGGGTATATGTGTGTGTGTTTGTATAAAACACATATGGTGGTTGTCCTCCATACTTGAAGAGAACCAAAATAACCTCACTGAGTGATGGCTTTTGACTCATGCATGAATAGGATTTAAGTGAGGCTGAGTTGCACAAAGTTATTGGCCTCACTCCCTCTTCCAAAGTCATTGAAGTCTAGTGGCAAGACGGAAAAGTAAGACATCTGTTGATGGTTTGGGATGCAGTGGATGAACTTTGTGTCTTCGATGTTTAACCAGGTTCTAAGTTCAGCGTAGTTTCTGCTTCAGCTACCTTCATGGTTGTTGGAGAAAACTGTTCTTCTCTGCCCCGTCCACTAGGGGAGGCATCCACATACTTGAGACAGACACCCCCCCCAACTCACTGACAGGTTTTCCTGTCAGTCATCCTCAACTTGGTTTATTCCATCTGCCAAGGTGGTTTCTTGGGATGTGGCCACTGTGCATGCTATATCTTCTTGGAGCCACAGATGATTGCTGGGTGACAGGTGGACACCAAAAGAGGAAAGCAGCCCAAAAAAGGGCTCAGTAAGCCCTCACACCAGAGGTAAACACCCCAAACATACATATACTTACACACATTTTTATATATGTATATATATACATAAACATGTTTATGTATATATACACACAGACACACAAATAATGTGTGTGTATTAGAGGAAAAAGAGGAAAACTAAGTGGATGAAAAATGCCTATCATCTAGACTATGATTTGCAGTTGGACAGAAATCCCATAGAACTCACCCATCAGTACATCAGTATGTGTGTGTACACACACACACACACACACACACACACACACACACGACAGAAACTGCAAATGAAATACTATAAAATGTCCTATGAAATACAATATACTTAACTGACATTCTTTTTGTAGAGTGACCAAAAGTGTGAATAACACTATAGATGGTCTTTGATTTCAAACAACCCATACATGTAAACAACCTCATTTAACCTCTGTCTCCTATCACTAAATAGAATTCCCATTCCTGCTGGCATGGGAGCCAATATAAAATAAATCCTAAAGCTTTTAGTGAATCCTTGGATTAAAAAATGAAAGGGAGAAAAGTGAAGAAAAAGACACTGAAAAGCAAGCATTGCTTAGATGACCTGAACCTGAAGGCATGAGAATTCCAGGGTTAGCTTCCATTTCAGAAATGAACTTTCTCCAGTTGCCTTTTTTTTCCAATTCTCTGTTATACTATTTGATATTTTACTAATTAGCAATTAAGAAACACATTTTATTTAGAATGGAAAAATAGGATGTTATATAAAGCTGAGAATATCTATTACTTTAAATCTTTTCAAAATTAAACATATCTCACTCATCTATTTTTCCTTCTGAACTTCTGTTCTCTTTTATAAATTTTTTAAAAATTGGTTTGATGACTCTTTTCTTCCTCCTTCTCCATCTTCTTCTTCTGTCAGCATTATCATTAGCTCCCCTCTCCCTCCCCTTATTTCCTTACCCAACTGAAAAAAAAAGAAAGATACAATACTGTAACAAATAATTATAGTCAAGCAAAACAATTTTGCCACGTCCAAAAATGGATGTTCCATTCTGCATAGAATGTTCCTCCTTTAAAAGTACCCACAACCCCATAACTATCCCCAAAAGATCAATTATGCTCATATATGAATTATTCTAATTGCAGGGCATTCCTTCTAAACCCTGGTTAAAATCAATTGCCTTGAGATGTAAACTAGAGGAATTTAGGGTTTGATCCAAGGTAGGAGATTGGTGATTTTGAAGAATGGAGCACTTTGGAGGAGAGCCATATCTGGTGGGGGTACTGGAACTGGATATTTTCAATAGTTTGATGGCCCTCGGCCCCAGGAAAAGGAACATTAACACACAGGGAAGGAGTACAGAGGGATAGATGGGAGCATGTCAGAATCAAGCTTGATCTATTCAGAGGGACAGTGTGATCGAACAAAAACATTTCTGAGCTGGAATCTGGGAAATGTGAGTTGTGATCCTGCTTCTCTCACTTAGTGGCTGTGTGACATTGGGCAAGTCACTTCATCTCCATTGGGCTCCAGTTTTCTCATCTGGAAAATGAGATTGTACCATTAGATAGCTTTTGTTCCAGGACTCTGTTATTAAAACATGGTGATTTATAAGGGTTTTATTTTAAAACTTTGCCTCAGGCCCAGACCGGAGCCTAAGAAAGGGCAAAGGCACATTTTTCCTTCTCCCCCGCTCTCCTGAATACCATGAGAGTGCTCCCAGAACCCAGCACTCGGGCTGGTGCCATGGCTAGGACACTTCAACTGCTCTATGGCCTCAATAGGCTTTTGTGGGCTTGCCTGGGAACCTAATTACCATTTATTATGCTGTGTCTATGGGAAAATGTTCAAAGTTTCAAACAACTGATTTTCAAACGCTCTTTTGGAACATAACCCGTTGGTAAACTGGGGACTGCCTGTACTCTGAATGTAGATGGCCTATTATCAGTAGTAACTTAGAGGAGCTCAAATTAGTACCTTGCTTTTAAATCCTGTACCTGATTTGAAAGAAGGGGGTTAAGAAATGTTGCCCAGCTGGAGCAAGGAAAAAGGAAATACAATAACTATTTTGTTTCCATTCAAGACCTGATTCCAAGTAAGCCATAAATGCCAGTGTTTTGTCTATGATTAAAGGAGAAGTAAAATGATTTATGGGAAAAGCCCGGACTGCTTACAAGGTTATACAATAGCCAGCAATATCAGCTTACCGTTTTGCCTGCAGGCTGGTATGTACGTATGAAAAGAAAAGCCAGAGAACTGAGGCAATTATCCTTAAAATTCTAGTAAACACTACCTTTCTTTCAATAACTAAATCTGGCCACTTTGGGCATAAGTATTTCTTGGCCTGGATTATTCAGATAGCAACTTCAGCTCCCTGCTAAGCTTTACATATACAGAAAGATATGACCAAGGACCTGCAAGTGATAATTAGGTTTTATAAATTGTTTTACAGTTTGAAAAGATGACTTACTCTTTGATTAGGAAAAGGCTAAAAAAGATTTTGCTAACCTTTATTGATTTGGCTTTTTTCTAGCAAGGATTAAAAAAAAATTTAGCCTGAGAATAAATATAATTGGTCCAGAACTGAGAAATAAGCCTGTTTTCTTTCTCTTACCCCACCCCAACTTGTACTTTATTGAAGACTTTATAATTTAAGATGAATTAAATTCATAGATGACTGGTTTAGGATGGCCCTCACTCAGTGAGGAAGGTTAATTAATGTCGTTTCTAGTAATAGCTCATTTGATTTTTTTTCCTTCAGAATTTGTATGTGTTTGTTGAATTAATCAGAATTGTCCATAAATCACAGGCAGGTAGAGGATAATAGTTATAGTAGTGTAGCTTTTATAGAGTTCAAGGCATCTTTTTTTTTCTTTTAAATCCTTACTTTCTGTCTTAGAATATAACTAAGTATCAATTCCAAGGCAGAAGAGCAGTAAGAGCTAGGCAATGGGGTTAAATGACTTTCCCAGGGTCACAGAGTTCAAAAGTCCACATAGCTACCCCATCAACACATTTTAATCTCAGTTCTCACAGGTACCACTATGTCAGATCCCTAGGAGATAGCTGGCTAAATCTCCATATTCTAGGGGTACTTCTGAGGGCTTGAGGTGAAGCTAATGCCAGTGACTCACATTCCTATTTCATTAAACTGGTCATCTGCTTTAGTTTCTTCACCTGTACTATGGGAATAATAATGCACCTACTTCCAAGAGTTGTTATGGAGAATCAAATGAGATATTTGTATAGTACTTTAACCTAGTGCCTGGCACATAGCAAGCAATTCTTCCTTCCTTCCTTCCTTCCCTCCCTCCCTCCCTTTTTCTTCTCTCCTTCTTTCCCCCCAAATATCAGTGACTAATTAAAAGGTCCTCAATATTATCCATACTAGTGCTTAGTGTTCCCTGTTATCTTTTCAATATAACTGAAAAGCAAGTAAAACAAATTAGCTCTTATATACAAATGGATATTTATTGAAAAGATATAACAAGAATAGAATTTTATTTCCCTAAATAGGGGGCAGATTTTCCTTTCTGTCACTTTGGTTTCTGGGGAGAGTGGCCTCAAAATTATAGTGGTTGCTACAAAACATCTACTCCACCAAATTCACTTCTCAATATATCATAGTCAAATAGTCATTCTTCTGCTATTGGCAGCTTCTGGGGTGGATCCCATGGTTTGCTCCTCAGGGCTTCACCAGTACACATGGTTGATTGCCAGCCAACTCTGGCATGAATTCCAGCTCCTGGACCTCTGATGCTCCTTTGAACTTTTTGAAACTTAAAAAGATATAGTCTATCTGGTCCAACACAACAGAGAAAGAAAATCGCCCTGTGCTCATAGCTTCATGTCAGCCCAGATAAGGAGTGTGCTGCTCACCCTCATTCATTCTCTCTCTCTCTCTCTCTCTCTCTCTCTCTCTCTCTCTCTCTCTCTCTCTCTCTCTCTCTCTCTCTCTCT
>NC_058132.1:119809321-119825566 GCF_016433145.1 Gracilinanus agilis | reverse complement strand
CCTCCCTCCCTTCCTTCCTTCCTTCCTTCCTTCCTTCCTTCCTTCCTTCCTTCCTTCCTTCCTTCCTTCCTTCCTTCCTTCCTTCCTTCCTTCCTGTTTTTTGTAAAGATATTTATTTTACCAATTACATGTAATAACAATTTTCTGTTTTCTGTTTTCAGTTTTCTGAAGTTTATAGTATCCAAAATGTTTCCCTCCCTCCCTTCTTTTCCCCTTCCCCAAGCTGGTAAGCAATTTGATCTAGATTATACATATATTATCATGCAAAGCATATTTCCATATTGTTCATCACTGTAAGAGAATACTCATATTAGACCAAAACCCCAAATAAACTAGAGTGAAAAAAAACTGTTTGCTTTGATCTGCATTCTCCCTCTAACAGTTCTTTCTCTGGAGGTGGATAGCTAACTCTTTTACAGTGGATCATCATACAATATTGCTGTTACCGTGTATAATGAAGAACAGAGGTTCTTAACCTCTCTTAACTTTCTTAACAATTTTTAACTTTTTTTTGGTCATAGAGCTCATTAGCAGTGTGAGAGCCCCTTTGGACCTCTCATAATAATGTTTTCTTTCTTGCATTCATAATTGAAGGAAAGAATTAAATTTAAATTAGAGGGTAGTGAAAACAAAAATGTAATTTTTCCCCCCTTCCAAGTTCATAAACACTCTGACATCTCTTCACAGGCTCCAGGTTAAGAGCCCTGGAGTATTAGATCATTTGCCAAATAGTGTGGACTATAAGCAATATCTCCTTATAAAACATGTAAGATCCAGCGAAAATGAACCCACCAAAATCTTGCAAGATCATCTTGAAACCATTTGTAGATAAAATCAGAACCAACCAACCAAAAATAGTACATTGCTGCCAACAGTTTTATAATGATTTATTTTCCTCAGTGAGAGAACAGTGGAACATTTGGATTCAGTCATCTTAGTACAGGAATATACTTAAGAAATTATATCAGAGGAGAGTGGCTGCATCTTACCAAATTCCTATAGAAGAAACCCCTTTTGGAGGCTACACAAATATCAAAGGCACTCGGGGATCCCTTTTCAAATAACATAAGAGAGAGGAGAGGAAGCATGGTGAAGTAGATGAAGCTGGCCTCAGAGGCATGAGGAGTGAGGTTCAGATCTGGCTTCTGGCACAAACTGGCCTTTATCAGTTCACTTGACCCATCTATGCTCCAGCCAACTTTCCAAGACTATAAGTTGCAGAGAAGGTACATAAGTGAATTGCCAAAAAAAAAATTCAAGACTGGGAACTGCCTACATAGAACACAGGCCTGGTTTAAAAAATAATAAAAGCAAGTTTATTTTTTTTAATTTAAATAAGAAAGAGGACTCTAATTGATTAGAAAACATCACAGTGATTTTCCCCGTGAAAACATCACATCAAAGAATATGTCAGCTTCTTAATACACACTCGATTTCTCATTTCATAAAACCTTTCTTCCTTAATTTTGGTGTCTTCCCCTTGGGAAGATCTCCTATTTATCCTGTATTTTTCATGTTTGCACACAATTCGTGGGCATATAAACTCTCCCCAGTAGTCTGTGAGCTCCGTGAGAGTAGGGACTGCCTCTGCCTTCCTCTTATTCCCAGAGCTTGTATCTCTAAGTCAGCATTTAATAAATGCTTATGGCTTGACTCTACAATGGTGCGTCCATAAGTCTGTTAGCCTTTCGGCTCCGGGTAGAAGCAGAAGAAGCAACGAGGATGAAGAAATCTGTTTCAGGGTTTTAGAAGACGGCATGTTATCGAGGCTCGAAAGAATAGATGGGCAAAGAGAACCTTCCAGACATAGGACCCTGGGCCCATGTTCGGAGAGGGGCCCTAAAGGGCCACCAGTATAGCCCCCATGTTATAGATGCCCTCAAGGTGCCTCAATCAGCCAGAGTCGACATTTGAACCCCGGAACTTCCGTTTTCCCCTTCGCATGTGGCTGCCCTGACGGCGCCGGCGTAGAAAAGACCACCGGGTAGCCGTTGAGTTCTCAGAAGGGGGAGGGCCTGGGAGTTATAGGTCCCCGCCACAGTCCCTACTTGACGTTGTCTTTTCCACCCTTTCAGCTATGTTTGCCTTGGGCCGGAGCACCCTGAGCCGCCTCTCTGTTCGAAGCATTCAACAAACGGTGCTAAGGCAGAAGCACCAGAAAAAGAAACTTGAATTCGAAGAACAGTTCGGCCTCCCCTTCTTGCTAAGTGGAGCCGTTTTCTGCTTTTCTTCTTGGGGATACCTTCTGTGTCACCTGGACCTCCATAATTACCTGTCCCCCATTGGCAGAGTCAGGCCGAGGCCATGGAAAAAGGAGTGACGGAGAGCCCTCCTGTCTCAGCACAGCCGGTACCTTTCTCAATTGCGCCCGAACTAGCTTTGGCTTAAACCACTTAGAGACAGCTTGCTAGCCACTCTGATGTGGCATTATTAGGGCGTTGAGTGTATTTGAAATCTGTTTGTCTGTTTGTTTTAAGGTAATGGAGGAAATGGGGAAAGTGAAGAAAATGCTGGGTTTAGATGGATGGTGAAATGAGGCTAGAAAATTCTAGGTAGCAGGGGTTTCAGGCAAGGGGGGATCTTGAATGCCAAAGGAGCTAAAAGTTTGCCCCGAAGGCACCAGTCACTGAGAGATTTTTAGCTTGAACCGACGTGAGGAGACAATTATTCTGTCCCTGGCATAAATGGAGAGAGTGGAGCAGGAAGGTTTGTGAAGCCGTTACTGCAGTGATCTAAGATGGTGGTAATGAGGGCAGGAGCAGGAGCAGAAGCAGGGGTAGTGGGAAGAGTGAGATTGTAGAGCAAAATGGAGAGGTTTTTGACAAACAAATGGATATAAGAATGAAATATGAATATGAAATATGTAAGGAAGGCTTCTCAATTATAAAAGACTGGGATTATTAAATTACTTTTGTATCTCCAGTGCCTTGAACAAAACCTGGCACATAGTCGGTGGTTAAGAAATGCCTAATTGTTCATTTAAGGCTGAAAGATATTATTGAGGCTTTGATATTTTATATGACATAGTAATACAACTTTTTTGTCTTATTAATTTTCTCCAACAGAATACCTCCTGCTGAAGAATCCATTTTTATGCTAATACTTAGTATTTTTTCACTTAAGCTTTTATTTTCTCTCTTTCCCATTCACCTCCTATTGAAGGGAAAAAAACACCAAAGCACTTGTAACAAATATATACTTATTTATTTTTATATATGCTCACACACACACACCCATATATATATACACATATATATACCTATACAAATATATACACATACTAATGAATAGTTACATATATTAATATTCCATAGTGTTTTTTTAGTCTGAAGAATTCACTTTTATAGACATTAATTGTCAAAGAATTTAATTTTAGACATAAAGAAAATCAGGTAAAGAAAATTGTTTAGTTAGGGGTGCTGGGTTACACAAAGAGGGATAACTTTCTTTGTACCAAAGAAGAGTGTCTCATGAACCTTTCTTTGCTCATAACAAGAATAACTTCTTTCCCCTCAATTCTCCTTATTTAAAGCCGTTATCCTTTATTCTTCAAGCCCCAACTTAAATGCCATTTACTTCAGAGTGCCCGACTTGCTCCTTAAAGGACAAGTTACTTAATCACTCTGGAAGTCATTTCTTTATCTGTAAAATTTAGAGTCAAGAAAGACTCAAGGTTTAAATGCCCTTTAAATGGCAAGTCACTTAACCTCTCTGGACTCCTTTCTTCATCTGTAAAATTGAGGAGTTAGACTAGATACAGCCTCTAAATCTGTGATCCTATCATCCCACCAGGAGTAATCCACTCCTTATTTCAGCCAAGTAGCATTAAGTGTCTACTATATTCTAGGAACTGTGCCTAGACTCTGGTGATATCTATATCTACCTAGATATAAAAAACCAAAAAACAAAAAAAGTCTACTTGAAAAGAACTTACATTAAAATGGGGGAGACAAATATGTATGTGTATATAAACATACATATAAACACAGGATAAATATAAAGTAATTGGGGAAAGGGGGCCCTATTGCATGTAGATTATACTATTCATCTTACATTGCCTTGTCTTTTATGTGTTTATAATTTATGTAATTTTATTTGTGTATTTCAGATATTATGGGAAGAACAAACAACCTGGAGCGCAAAAGACACATACCTAGTTCTTGTTGGGATATTAAAAAATGCTTTATTATATAGCTTTGATGTTGAACTTCAGTATAACTAATTAAACTTGTTTAGTAACCATTTTCATTTCAATTTATTTCAGTATGTAAAATATCATCAAAACTTTTCAGTCATCTCCTTCATATCTATATTACAATTCTTTGTCCATTCCTGATTATTCACAGTTCCTCTCATTGTCATAATTAGTGTGTAATTTGTTATTCTCTTTCCACTTCCCATTATTTCATAATGATCTTAACAAATTTTTAAATATTACTCATAGAAGTCATACCTGTGCTAGGGATATGTATGATAAACAGAAAAGATATGTTGGTCACCTGACAGAGAGAACAGAAAAACAGCCAAGTGTTCCACTGGTATCCTCAGGATGCTAGCAGAAAGTGAGGAAGGACTTGAGCCTGTTAGATGGCCTCCTTGGCCACATTATGCATGAAGATGGACAAGAGCACAATGGGTAGGCATGGCTGGGTTGTGATGTGTGTTCTTTGGAAAGAACATCCAAACCAAATCAGTGAGTCACAGATCCAACTTGAGAATTTAAAAATAATTACATTATGTATAATATTCCATTTATTAATATATTATGATTTAACCAATTCCTATATTATTGTATACATAGGATAGTTCTGGGATTTTTTTTTACGACAAATCATCTGTTATTAACATTTTTGAGCAAATATTCCCTTTTTGGAGCTTATTTTTGATAGCACCTTCAGGGTATATTCCCAACAATGGTATTATGGGAGGTGGGCAGTCAAAGGATGATTTTTTTTTTAAACTTTTATGGCATGCTTCCAGATTTTTCTCCAAAAAGGTTTTACATGTTTGCATTCCACCAACTCATTATTTTTTTCAGTTGATAGTGTTAGGAATACATGAATCAAACCCTTCTTTAGATATTAACTAGCTCCATGATCCTTGAAAAGTTACAACCGTTGTCTGCCTCAGTTTCTAAATGTATAAAATGAGAATAATATGCACCTACCTTCCATTTCTATATCACCATTATTGAGTTACTGATTTTAATTGTGCATTTGCCGATTTGGTAAGTTTTGTTAATAGCATTTTTATTCAGCTAAAAGACAGGTTGTAATAGAATAGTAGTCACAACACTTGGATTCAAGGTTCTGAAGTTGATTTTTCCTGCCTTTAATACTTACTGACTGTAAGTTAATTAACCTCTCCAAGCCTTTATTTTTCTCCATGACAGATGATAAAGGGGATGGGGAAGCATTTATTAATCACCTACTATGTGCCAGACACTGTACTAAGCACTTCGCCTATCTCAGAAGTTTCTTGTCAAGGGAGTGCTTTGTAAACCCTAAAATGCTATATAAACATTAGGCGTTTTTATGAAAGTGCCTTGTTTAAAAAGTTATTTTTATATACATACATAGCTATGTATTCTTACCAGTAAGGCAGTATATATTGGATAAAATGCTGAATTTAAAAACAAATTCCTGGGTTCAAATTCTGCTTTTTCAACCTACTAGATGTATGAATATGGCTAAATAATATGATCTTTGTTGATTGCCACACTGACCAAATCACAGGTCCTTGATCTATTCCTGTTCTGTAGGGCTTCTGCCCATCAGATACACTTGGATAGATTTATTTTTGACAGCTCAGGCCTTACCCAGGTGACCTGGGATATACAACATCTGACACCTTTCTTCTTTGGCTGCCCCCCTCCCTAACCCCTATATAAGAACGGAGATTCACAAGCTGGGAAGGGAACTAGCATTTTATAAGCAGCCTCCTAGGCACTTGGCACTGAGCTAATCATTTTTATGGATATCTCATTTGATTCTCACCAGAACCCTGGGAGGCAGGTGTAGTTTTATTATCCTAATTTTATAGTTGAGGAAACAAGCAGAAACTAAGCGACTTGACCAAGGTCAAACTAATGCGTCTGAAGGGCACATTTGAGCTCAGATCCTTCCTGACTCCAGGACCAGCACTGAGTCCACTGTACCATGGAGTTACGTTCAAGCCACAATACACAGAATATGAACAATTTTATAACAACCAACCTCTATAAAAAGTGATGTTGCTCACCAGAAAATTCTCTGCCCAGAAACCTGTATCACCTTATACCATTTCTCCAGCAGGAAGCATTTAGGAGTTGTTCCTCCCCAGTGTGGGGCTTTCACCTGCTGCTCATCCTAGCAGGTATAGCCATTCTTTGAGGCCTGGTTCCTAGACCTCCCCTCCATCATGCTAATCCTGAAGCTGTCCTTGGCTCCCGGCAAGTTTAGGTTTCATTCCTGACCCCCTTGAAGTTTTACCTTTCTCTGCCCCCAGCAGATGGTACTTGTTATATTTTTCAAGGGATCAGCCCTCCAATGACAGGTCCATATGGAAAGAATCTATGAGTATGTTTATCGCTCAAAAGATACCTTGGCTATTTTAAAATTTGCTTTGTACATGGTCCCTGCGGCCACTGATATCACACAAAATACCAGTCCCTCCAGTGTTGTAGAACATCGGCTTCTTGTACCAGAAAGTGCTCTTAGGTCCAAGTTAACTCCAAGGTAGATTCCTGGTGGCATCACTGTTTTCCTCCCTTCTTCCCCAGTACCCAGATGGTATGTCTCTTATTTGTATCATCACTTTTCACTGCATCTAGGGGCTCTGGAGGAACACTTCACTCACTTAAAAAAAATGTTTTTATTCTCAATTACATGTCAAGATTTTTTGAGTTCCAAATTGGCTCCTTCCTCCATCCTTGAGAAGACAAGCACTTTGATATGGCTTGTACATACGTAGTTACGCAAAACATTTCCATATCAACCATGTAGCAAAAGAGAACAGAGAACAAAAAAAAAAACCCAGAAAAATGAAAGTTATGCCTTGATATGCATTTAGACTCCACCAGTTCTTTCTCAGGAGGTGGAAATAATTTTTCATAAGTCCTTTGGAATTTTCTTGTAGTCATTGTTTTGCTGAGAAGAGCTAAATCATTCAGAGATTCTTATAGTACAATATTGCTGTTATTGTATACAGGGATCTTCTGTCTCTTCTCACTTTGTATTGATTCATATAAGTCTTCCCAGGTTTTTCTGAAACCATCCTGGTCATTTTTTGTAGTCCAATATTATTCCATCACAACCATATACCACAATTTATTCAACCATTTCCCAGTTGAAAGGCATTTCTTCAACTTCTAATTGCACACAAAGAGCTGCTATAAACATTTTTGCATACATAGGATCTTTTCCTTTGAGCTCTTTGGGATATAGAACTAGTAGGGATATTTTTCGGTCAAAAAGTTTTATAGTCCTTTGGACATATTCCAGATTGTTTTCTAAAATAGGCCAGTTCACAACTCCAACAAGAGTGCATTAGTGTCTCAATTTTTCTACATTTCCTCCACCATTCATTTTCCTTTTTTGTCCTATTAGTCTATAGGTGTGAAGTGGTACATCAGTTGTTTTAATTTGCATTTCTCTAATCCATAGTTATTTAGAGTACTTTTTTGTGTGACTATAAATAGCTTTGATTTCTATCAAAAATTGCCTATTCATATCCTTTGACTATTTATCAACTGAGTAATGAAATGTAAATATAAATTTGGTTCATTTCTCTATATAGTTGAAAAATGAGGTCTTTATCAGAGAAATTTGCTATAAAATACCACCCCAATGCCCAGTTTCCTGCTTTCTTTATAATCTTGACTGCTTTGGTTTTGTTTGTGTAAAACCTTTTTAATTTCATGTAATCAAAATTATACATTTTATGTCCTCTTTTTTTTTTTTTTAACCTTGTCTCTCCTCAGAAGGTTGTTTTGGTTCTGACCACTGCATACCTTAATCTCCCCTCCCTTCTATCAGTCCGGCTCTCTTTTCTGCAAGCCCCTTTCCCTCCTTCTTCCCTCTAGAGCAGTGGTTCCCAAACTTTTTTGGCCTACCACCCCCTTTCTAGAAAAAAATTACTTAGCACCCCTGGAAATTAATTTTTAAAAATTTTAATAGCAATTAATAGGAAAGATAAATGCACTTGTGGCCATCACCGCTTTCCTGGATTGCTGCAGCACCCACCAGACGGCAGTGGTGTCCACTTTGGGAATCATTGCTGTAGAGTAAGATAGATTTCTATATCCCACTGCATGTATGTATTCCTTTAGCTAATTCTGATGAGAGCAAAGTTCAGGCATTGCCTGTCACCCCAACCCATTTTCCTCTCCCCATGCCTTTTTTATGAGAGATAATTTCCCTAATTATTTCACTTCCTTCCCCCTTCTCCCCATGCATTCCTCTTTTTGATCCTTTAATTTAAATTTTTAAAATCATCTCATCATAATCAATTCACTCCCATGCCCTTTGTCTATGTATACCTCTCATTGCCCTAATATTGATAAGGTTCTTAGGAGTTACAAATATCATCTTCTCACATAAGAATGTAAACAATTTGACATTACTAAATCCCTTGTGATTTCTCTTTCATTTTTATCTTTTTTTTGCTCTTCTCTTGAGTCTTGTATCTGAAGGTCAAATTTTCTATTCAACTGGTCTTTTCATTATGAATGCATGAAAAGTCCACTATTTCATTAAATACACATTTTTTCACCTGGAGGGATTACATTCAGTTTTGCTGGGTAGGTTTTTCTTGGTTGTAACCCTAGCGCTTTACTCTTCTAGAATATCATTCCAAGCCTTCTTATTCTTTAACATAGAAGTTGCTAGATTTGGGGTTATGATATTAGAATTTTTTCCTTCTGTCTGCATTATTTTCTCCTGGATCTGTTAGCTCTGGGATTTAGCTATAGCATTCTTGAAGTTTTCTTTTTGGGATCTCTTAGGAAATGATTGGTAAGTTCTTTCAATTTCTATGTTACCTTCTGGTTCTAGGACATCAGAACAAGTTTCCTTGATAATGTCTTGAAATATTATGTCCATGTTCTCTTTTTGATTGTGGTTTTCAGATAATCCAATAATTCTTGAATTATTTCTCCTCAATTTATTTTCCAGGTCAGTTGTTTTTTCAAGAATTATTTCACATTTTCTTCTATTTTTTCATTCTTTTGATTTTTTTTTTGTTTCTTGATGTCTCAAGGAATTTTCAGATTTCACTTGCCCAATTCTAATTTTTAAGAAATTATTTTCTAAAGTGAGTTTTTGTATTTTTTTCCATTTGGCCAATTCTCTTTTTAAAGAATTTCTTCTCTTTAGTGCATGTTTGTGTTTCTCTTACCATTTGGCCAATTGTGTTTTTTAAAGTGTTATTTTCTTCATTATTTTTGTGCCCCTTTTAGCAAACTGTTAATTATCTTTTCAATAATTTTCTTACATCACTCTCATTTATTTTCCCAATTTTCCCTCTATGTCCCATATTTGATTTTCAAACTCCTTTTTGAGTTCTTCTAGGAATTCTTTGGGGGCTTGTGTCTAATTAGTCTTTTTCTTTCAGGTTTTGCATATAGCTGCTTTGATTTAGGTTCTTCTGAATTTGTGTCTTGATCTTCCCTGTTGCTGTAGTATGTTGTCAGGGTTCTTTTATCGTTGTTACTGTTTGTTCATTTTCCTGGGCTTTTTCTTCATTTTTGGCTCTGCTCCGATGGTGGGAGGAGAAACTTTCCCAAGTTTCACATCTTTTGTATGGCAGTTTTCAGAGTTAGTTCCTGGGGTTTGAAAGTTTTCACTTCTTCCAAGGTGGTATAATCCAAGAAGAGGTGTGGTCCTTCTTGTCCTGCCTGTGCTCTGCATTGCCCCTTCCACAAGCTCTCCTCTGCATCCTCTACCCCACTGTGGCTAGGCCCCCTCCCCCTTGCCTTGTGGCCACTGGTGCTATGGCTCCATTGGGCTCTGTAAATGCAACTCAGGCAAGTGAGGGTGCCCCTCTCCCCCCAGACCCACACAGGGTTGCTGTGTGGGCCCACAAGCACTCCCCTCTGCCCAAAAAACGGTGACCAGGGTTCCTCCTCCATCAGGGTCGCCATGGCCAGTGCACAAGGGCTGCTTCTCTCCTGAGCTTTGTATGGGTCACTCAGCAGAGTCCGCACCCAGTGCCAAGGAAGGGTCCCTTTTAATCCTCTTCTGGCCTCTTGTCTGACCTCTCTGCCCATGCATGCACTGCCAGTGCGGGTCTCCTGGGGCCCATATGAGGACACGGGCTCCAGCCAACCTTGTTTTCCTTTGATAGAAAATTGGCTTACTCAGCCCTTTTCTTCCTTCTGCCAGACCAGAATTCACTTGAAGCGTTACTTTAAAGTTGTTTAGAGGGGAATTTGGGAGAGTTCAGGTGAGCTCCTCTTAGCCCACCATCTATGGCTTCCCCCACTCACTTTTATACTTTTTCTCCACCCTCCACCTCCCTCCTGGGGGGGCGAGGCCCAGTTACTTAAAAAGACCGGCCTGCTTCATGAAACAGCTAGAAAAGGAAGAGCAGATCACGCTTCCTAGCACATTTCTAAAGATTTTTCTGTCTGCTTTTGATACACACATACCTATTAGGTGTGTGCTTTCCGACACTTCTAGGAGGCCTTGGACAGAAGAGCATTGCCTTGGAGGCTGAGAGGACCGGGGAACTCCCCGCACACCCCAAGCTGGGGCTGCTTCCCCACTATCGCTGAGGCCCTGGAGAATGAATTCTGGGATCTCTAAGCACAATCCATGCCCTCGGGGTGTGGGGGGGAAGAAGAGAGAGAACATTTTCCCCTTCCCCGGGGGCAGAAAATGCTAGCAAGCAGCCAGGGTTTGCCCCAGCGAGCCAGAGAGGTTTCCTGCGTTTTCCCTATCAAGCACAGGGAGAAATGGCCAAGGCCAGGCTTCTGCTCTCGAGGTCCCAACCTTGGAGACGTCACGAGTGTGTAAGTCAGGCACTCGCCGCGGCCTCTTAACCACGTGCTTCCTGAGGCTCTTCCCCAGAGGGGCGCCCGGCAGCTGAATGACCCCAGCCAAGGGGAGCCAAGACGCGCTTCCGGGATAGCGCCCAGTCGCTTAGACAGGGCAGGTCCGAGACACGTGGGAAACATGAATTCTGTGTCTTCACTTTCTTGGGAGGAGCCTAAGAAGATATGTTGAGTGTTGCCTGTTTCCGTGCTTGTTCAGGGGCGCCTTCGTGTTTTCTAGGGCCAGTGGAATAAGGGCTTCCCACCTGATACCTATTTGGTATACTGAGTGTTGATGTAAGAATGGGGGAGAGACGCGTACAGGAGGTATAGCTAAACTCCTTTCAGGATTCCCAGGGCTCTCTCTGTCCCTCGATGCCTGTTAATATGAGACCCGAGTTCTCGGAGGTGGGGAAAAAAAAAACAAAACAAAACTGGCTCCTGGTTCACATTCCCACGCACCCTCGTGCACATATACATAGTTTAATATTCTAATTAAACTATGCTTTCGTGATGGAGCCATAAAATAGTTGCGTTTTATGCAGAGAGGGAGCCTTCAGTTTACATTTGAGTCATTCTTGTGCACGGAGATAATGTAGTTTAATGAGGAGAGCTCTAGATGAGGAGAACGGAAAGGCGGCTTTAGATCCTAGGTCGTCATCGCCTTAATAGCCCGGTGACTTGGGGCCATTTAACTTCTTTGAATTCGTGCTTTCATTCATGGTAGGGAGGTAATACCTGCTCTATCTATCCGCGCCCCCTGAAGTGCTCATAAGAGAATGAAATGAAGATTCATATGCTAAAGTGTTTGGATATAGAAAAGTAAGATCGATCAATCTGGCATGGATGATCGAGTATTGACTTTATTGAATAACTAAACCAGCCTCTACTTCCAAATTTTTTAACTTTTAATCCTGCCCTCCCTAGAAAATCCAGTACGAATAGTTTTATTACCAGAGGAAGAAAGTTAAGTTTCTAAAAATCTAAAAGTGCCATTTCAGAGTTGCATACCTGTGGAAAATAGATGTTTTTCTTTAAATTATATTCCAGGAATTTTATAGGAATAGATCAAGTAGCCAAATTTTTGACCTGTGAACAACTTAATAAACTAGTGTGAACAAGTAATGTGACCATACTGGCAAAGATTATATTTAAAAATCAGGGAGAAAGCTAACCTATGGAGATAGTCCTCTGGGAAAGCTGGTGGCTATGGAACTGGCAACAGTTCAATGCGTCTTTTCATCAGCTACCCATTTGAAAAACTTGGCACCTGAGAAAGAAAAGCTACACTAAAGGAAAGAAAAGCTCATGTGACATGATGCAAAGGCCCCAGCTATACTCTGGGGAATTGTTTTTCACTCTCTTGCCTCCTAGGTTCCATTTAGGATATATGGGAAAACACAGGCAGATCCCTTAGTCCACTTAGACCAAGACATTTACAAGACTGACATTCACAACATTAGGGAGAATTTTATTTTTAGGTTTTGCCTCTGTAGACAGAGAAATGAAGGATTAAACAATTATTCAGTTATTTTGCGTAATGTAGCATGCTAAGTGGGACAATTCACATAAATACCTCTATATCCAGAATATATAGAAAACTTTCTTGATCCTTTGCAAATAAAATTTCTTGCGATTCCTCAGAACACAAGGAGCAATGCCAAGCACCTTTCTGTAAGGAAGAAAAATCAATTGCTGCTTGTGGTCTGTTATTTTTAAGCATTTAGTTATTTTAAAAACAAATTTCCTCATATGATGCTAGACACACAGAATGCACTTGGGACATGTATTTCTCACATAGCACATGATAAATTGAAAGCGTGAAAATTCGTGTGTTTAAGTGACTGAAGCAGAAAAGTTTATGATTTTGGAGTCACCTGAGAGAAATTTTATTTCCCTTCACATCTGGATCACTCACAACTGACTGGGAAGACTTTTCAGAAACTTTCCAGAAGGTCAAAAAATTCTTCAGGTTTGGGACCAGGTGTGTGATGTTTCAGGCAAAAGGTGATTTTCCCCAAATATTTGAAAAGCTGAAAAATGATAGTTCCTTCTGAAATCTTTGCCTCTAGTAGATTAAATATTTAATATAACCCTCCAGGATGATGAATAGTCTTACAATATCAGTTGAGAGTCTAGAGATTCTCTCCACTTAGGCTGCTCTCATAAGGGATCGTTAAAAAAGACAATAACAGAATATCATCATTGCATTTCATTAATTACAGAATATAAATGCAGATTAGGAATTAAAGAATAATGCCTAAGAGCCCTGTTAACATGGGAAGTCTACTATTTCAAATAAAACCTCTATGGGCTTCAGTCTGTTTACCTGTAAAATGGGAATAATTGTATCTACCCTGCCTACCTCTTCCCATGAAAAGCATGAAAATTAATATTGTCCTTATACAAGCAACAGTAGGAAGCCATCTACTTCTGGCAATTTGAGAGACACCAGGAAAGGTCCTCTTTATCCCAAATATTTCACCTTCTAGCTTCCCTCAGGGAATTCTTGAAATGGTCAGCTTTGATCACTCTTAGGTTAGTATTAAAAATATTATTTCCTCCATTGGCTTTAGTGACCTTGTTCCTTCTTGATTCTCCTATATATGATTTTGCCTTTTCAGTCTTTTTGCTGGATTATTCTACATCCCAGGAGGTTCAGTCTTTTCTTTTAGCTCCATACTTTCTGCTATGTTGAGCTTATAAGATTACATGATTTCAGTTGTTTCTAGCACTTAGCACATAGCACATAGTAGACACAATAAAATTATATTGATTGATAGATTCATGCAGATAATTCTCATATTTATACATTTAGACTTGATAACTCTCCTGAATTCCAGTCCTATATTATCAATTGGCACATAATGTTTAATGTTTATTGTCCCAAAATTTTATAACTTCATTGATTGGAAATCAACTCAAAATATTCCCCTATAGGTTAACCTCATATCAATCTATATCTGATGGAATATCCCACAGGCATATCAAACTTAAACTTATCCAACCTAACATGTCAAAAATGTAACTCAAAGTACTTTTTCCCCAAACCCAACTCTTCTCCAAATATCACTGTTTTTACAGATGGAAGTGCCAGTTTTCTAGTTATCCAGGTTCACAACCTTGTAAGCTTGAAAACTCCAGCCAGTTTTTAAATTCATTATTTTGTTTGTCCAATCTAAGGAAGTGATGGAGAAAATACTAATAATGTGAATTAAATTTGAAAGTATAATCAGCATATCCCCCACCCCATTCTAATGTATTCTAGTTCCTTTTCCCTCAGTTACCATCTTATTGATCCTACCTATCCTATTCCATCTAACCTGACATTTCCAGCATTGTATTTTCTTCTACCTTCGTTCCTTCGTTCCTTCCTTTCTCTGTCTCTGTCTCTCTCTGTCTCTCTGTCTCTCTGTCTCTCCTCTCCTCTCCTCTCCTCTCCTCTCCTCTCTTTTCCTTTTCCTTTTCCATTTCATTTTACAGATGAGGAAACTGAAGCAAATAGAGTTAAGTGACTTGCCCAGGTTCACCCAATGTGAAAGTATCTGAATCCAGGTTTGAACTCAGGAAGATGAATCTTCCTGATTCTAAGATTATCCACTGAGCCACTTGGTTGACCCTAATGTATTATTTAAATATATTATTTCAATGTTTGCCTTGAATTATTTGTTTATTTTCAGTATATCTCTTATCTGTGTGTATCTCTTTCTCCACCTCTTGTCTCTAGCACTGTTAGGTTTGTAGTATTCAGTGAAAGCTTGTTTAATAATATGTAAATGTTTAATAAATGTATAAATGTTGGTGGGGAAAAAAGAGAGAAAAAAGGAAGTATTCAAGAAACCCTGAAGCCATTCTTAGAAACCTCTCAGTGCTAGCTATAAATATGGTGTTCTACACATGGGAAGCCATGAATAAATAAATATTATTATACCCACTGAATCCAAATAATCTTTTTCTAGAACCATTTTAATTCTGACCCTCAAATGACCTGAAAATCTTATCATGTGAGAGAATTCACCAGGCACAATTTTAGTGAATACCATATGTCATTTAAAACAAAGGATATTGGAAGAGAGAATATTTTATTAAAGTCACAGAATTATGTGACTTTTACACTTATCCAATAAAAAGTCTGTGCTATGGAAACTCTGTCTTCATAGAGAGATTAGGTCCAAAGATAGGGTTTTTTTTTTTTTTTTTTTGTTCAGTTGTATTTCAGTTGTTTCTGACTCTCTGTGACCCCTTTATTTTAGTTTTCTTGGCAAGGATATTAGAGTGGTTTGCCATTTCCTTCTCCAACTCTTTTTTACAAATGAAAAAAAAAACTGAGTGTGACTTGCTCAGGATCACATGGCTAGTAAGTGTCTGAATCCAGATTTGAACCAGAAAGATAGATCCTTCTGACAGCAGCCCAGCCACTTTAGCTAGGATGGTTTTATCCACAAGGTACTGTGAGCTGTTAAGGGGATTTTCTTAATCTTTCCCTCTGTTTCCTTAAGAGGCAAGAGAAGAGGGTTTCTAAGTAGATCAGAACTGACAGGAGTCAGTGAGCCAGAGCTGAAGATTCCATTACCAGGGAGACAAGGATGGTCCAGGGCTTTTGCCTCTGGATCTGGAGAGAGAGCAGGAGGTCTGTCTCTGAGGCAAGGACTACTAGCAGTTGGCTACTAACAGTTGGGTGATAAAAAGTGATTGAAGGAGTGAGTAGGTGGTGACTGTCCATTATTTAGGAAGTTAGGTAGTTAGTGAATCATTTATAGAGTACTTTAGAGTAGGCCTGGTGTTTGCCATGCAAGAAGAAACTGTCCTCAGAAGACAGAGGTAGATTATTAGAAATTTTAGATAGTATTAGGAAATTTAGGCATAGTGATAGGGTATTAGAATAATAATCTCTCTTTCTTCTTTTTCTATTTTCTATCTGTATTCTCAAATTAAACTGTTTTTATTCAGCTGCTCTCTTCACTTTTGCTGAACTCCTACTTTTAACCCTTACAGAACATAAATGCATTAAAAAAGACTATTTTTAGACTCTAGAAACCTAAATAGCTGCAAAATGACTCATTTCCTCAGTCAAAATAAGTAGGGTCCAACTTCTCTTGGTTGAAAGCATTGACATATTCCTTTCTTCCTCTTAATCTGGTTGACCAAAACATCTAAAGGGAAAATAAAATTCTTCAAAAACCTTCTGAAAATGATGGTGATTTCCCCCTGTAACAGCTGACTAGAATCCAAGG
>NC_058132.1:119791821-119806821 GCF_016433145.1 Gracilinanus agilis | reverse complement strand
AAGATTGGTAAGGGTAGCAATGGGGGTCAAGTGACTTGCTCAGGGTCACACAGCTGGGAAGTGGCTGAGGCCAGGTTTGAACCTAGGACCTCTTGTCTCTAGGCCTGACTCTCACTCCACTGAGCTACCCAGCTGCCCCTAAATGAACATTTAAAAAAGAGAGTACATCACAAACTATAAAGAGCTATATAGATATAATGCATTATTATTAATAGTTCTACAGTGAAACTTAAATTCACTAGAACCATCAAGCAGAGATTTCAACTTTTTAAAAAAGACAATTCATAAGAGAAAAGAGAATGATGACTTAGACATTGAACTAACTTCCATAGTATGTCTTGGTAAGAGTACACATAAAGTACAATTTCTTATACTCTCTAATGCTATTCAATGATATTTGAAGCTCATAATATTGATGCTAAAATAATTCAAGATGCTCAGTCATGGAAATCATATCTGTTCACTATACTCAGAGCTGCAATGAGAATTTTATTTTTTAAATCTGGAGCAAAAGTATTTAAGGGGACAGTGTCAGAGAGGTCAATCTGATGGAAGGAAGAAAGAGCTGGCATAGAGAATAATCTGACTGCAATTATACTCATGCTAGGAGGGGGAAACCATGGCAAGTTCCCAAGAAAATCTAGCCATCACCTTCACAAGAATTGTTGGAGAAAAGAAAAGCCTTGGGAGAGAGGAAGGAACCTTTGTAACAAGACATTGGAGGCAGTTTTGCTGTAGGGTGGCACAACCTGATAGAGGACTAAAAGATGGAATGTGGAGATAACTATTACCAAAGGGAAGAAGTATTCCCTCCAGTGAAGGCAGCATCTCCTCCCTGGGAAGGAAGAATGTCTCTTTGGATATTGACACCCTGAGATAAAGTCCTATTTGCCTTGATCTAGTTATAGCTCTGACTACTACAATATCTACTATGAAAGGAAATTAAATAAATATTCTTTAGAATAATTTTCAATCAGGACAGATATTTAAATGTGTTTCTTAGCTAACTAGAAAATTCATTTAATTAGGATAACAATTTTCTGGGAATTCTGGTCAATTACTATGATTGCATTATAACTTATTTTTCAGATTTCTACGGGGAATAAAACTAGGTAGTATCTTCTCTAACTATGAATGACATTGACAGCAGTAGCACAGCCCAAATTTTTCTCTGTCCTTTGTACTCTTGAGAAAGGTGCTGTTTCATTCAACAGAATTCAACTTAAAATTTTGTCGTTTGATGGAAGCATTCTGTGTTGAGAACAATACAAAAATGAATAAGATAAGCTTTCAAGTAGCTTCCAATTGAGTGTTTTAGGGGAAAAGAGGAAAAATAAAACCTATACAAAAATGCAGTATGAAAAGTGCTCCAGTGATACATTTGTTATCCAAATCTTGGCACTGAGAGATAATGGGTACAAAGTACCAAGAGATTTCACGGGAGAAAGGGGCCATTTCTAGCTGAGGAAATCAGGGAAGAAAGGCTTTATGGAAGAGGTGGTGTTTGAATTGGGTTTTGAAAAATAAATAAGCCTTCCATTGTCAGAGATTCCAGGGGAGGATTTTCTAGGGAGACTGAAGGTGATATACTAGGTATTTGCAGTAGGAGTCTCAAAATGGAGAAGAAAAACTATACATACTCAAGAGAACAATGTCTCCTTTGACATCGTCTGTGAAAGTTTTTGAAATGAAAATACCAATTCTTCCTTCTTCTTAGTTTACAATTGGTGTCCATTAGTCCCTTGCCAAATGCAGCCCACATTCTTTTCCCTATATACTTAGCATTTTTATATCACTAGGCAGTTTTCAAAACATTTTACAATCCTAAATTAACCTAGTTAGCTCTTAGTGTTTGAAAAAGGAGGCTAATAGTTCTGAAACTGTTCTTCCTAGAAAGTATGATTGAATGTATTTATTTCTTTATTGATTGACATCATACAGGCCTTGCATGCATTTTTTTTGATGCATGCATCCAAATATAAAGTTCCATTTGCTTGTTTTGACAACAAGCAACTTTCTAAGAAAGGACATTTGTACCATCAGCAGACATTTCGAAATGGAACCTAAGGTAACAACTCTTATTGACTGGAGCCGGTGTTTCATCTGGATCCAATAAAAGTCAAGTGTTTCCAAAGCTCTTCCCCCCATCATTTTTAAAAGAAAAAGACAACATGTTGGTAGAAAGTGAGATAATTTGTTTTGCTTCTGAAAATAATTAAGATGGATCCTTCTGATGTTCACATCTCCTTGCGATATTTACTCACACCAATACCCCTGCTAAGGTAGTGACTTTGACCATAATTTCAAAATAGCATCGCTCATACATGACAGCCAAAGAAGAAACAGTATGGCATAATTGCAAGCCAATCTCAGAATCAGGAAGATCTGAGCTGTAATCTTACTTTTGACACATACTAACCACAGATGAATCATTTAACAATCCAATGCCATAGACAACCCTCTTGGGCTATATTTTACAGATATTGTGTTGATCTTTTTTGCTAAGAGTTTTCACACCAGGAATTTCCCAAATGCATGAAATCATTTATCTGGATCAAAAAATCTCTCCAAATACAGCACAACTCCAAACAGGAAAAAAGTCTCAATACTCCGTTAAAGTGTCTTTTTCAAACTATTTGATAACTTTTAAAACTTTTGTACTTATGAAATCAACTTTCCCTCATAACATTTTGGGGGGAAACAGTTCACAAATAGGCCAGAGTATTCCTTCCAACAGGTATTGATATTGTACTCAAATAAGTCAGGGATGTGCTGGTAAAAAGTTTAACTACTGCCATTTTGAAAGTGCATGACACACTTTTTAACTTTAATCTGCATTATTAACATTTTTCTCTAATTTCTTGAATCAAGACCAGCAAAAAAAAAAATAACAAAAAACCCCACCCAATAACAAATCAAATGTAGTATTCACAGACTTCTGAGATGTAAAGTTGAAAAACTTAACAATCAGTTCTGATAAGCTAGTACATGCTGTTCTGAGCACACCCTTGATGCCACCCCTTTCACATGTGGACATTTTGATAGCAGAAAGGAGTAGAAAAAGAACATTTGTTCAAGGACGACTGATAAAATGGGCTTGAGAAGAAACATAACTTCTCAGATAAAATGTTGAGAGACCCAATTCTCAAGACCCAAAAGAGAACAGACTTTAAGGTAAATGTCATGAAAAGATCATGTTAAAGGCAGAGATGATGGTTACAAGGCATTATGGTCCATCAGTTCATTTGCATGTGACTGATTTCAGAGCTTTAAAAATTATAATTAAGAAATTATTTGGAGACTATGGGAAGATATAAGTATATATAATATTTATATTTACATATATCTCTTATGTATCTCTTGAGCTATCTATCTATACAGAGATGATAGGTTCATACTTAACAAAAAGGTAGATCATTCAAGTTTCCCATTATAAGTTGAAAATGGATCCTTGCTTATGAGGAGGCACTAATTTGAGATATTAGAGATAGAGATATTAGATTTTTATTTTCATTCATTCATTTATTTGTTTGTTTATTTATTTATATTTTTATTTTGAATATTTTCCCATTTATTTTGAACATTTCCCATATTTCCCATATTTTCCCATGTTTCATGTTCTTTCCCTCTCCCTAAGCCCCCCAACCACCCCTTAGCCAACACACAATTCCACTGGGTTTTACATGTATCATTGATCAAGACCTAATTCCATATTATTTATAGTTGGACTAGAGTTATCATTTAGTGTCTTCATCCCCAATAATATTGCCATCAGCCCATGTGTTCAAGCAGTTGTTTTTCCTCTGTGTTTCTCCTCCCACAGTTGATAATAGAGATATTAGAGAGTAGAAAGAGAAAAGAATGGAGGAAGTTATGAGTACAGGAGAAGATGGAGGTGGAAGAAGGCAACTAGGAAAATTCTTTATAGAAGATAAAACAGAGGCTGACAGGGAGGCTCTGTCATTTTTCTGGGAATTGTGCTGATTGGTACAGAGATGCTGCTTTGCTGAGAGCTTATTTTGAAGAACAACCAGAGCTTATTGCTCTAGCATCGTCTGCAGATGGAGAGCTAGAGAGAACCCATGTTTGTTGCCTTCTACCTCTCTGTTTAAGGAGTGTAAAGATTAAAATCAATATATAATAACGATAATATTTTATAAAGTTTATTAATAATAACTAAAGTAAAAAGCTAGCTAACCCAGCCCCAGCCATGAGAGAAGAGAGACAGGAGCAGAATTACAGAACATATAAACAAAACATGACCATGCAATGTGGTGGAGAGGTTAAAAAGAATTCTGGGAAATACAAACGAAATTTTGGGGAATGTAGTTCAAAAGTACAAAATCTTTTTCTATGAGAAAAAGCTTAGTTTTCTCTTTTTTTAAAAAAAAGCATGATATAGTTATTATTTAAATAATGAGAGCTTTCTTTTCTTGCCTTTAATAGTAAGCATAAAGAAAGAGAAATTTAGACAGATGAAATTATTTCCTAATAGTAAAGGAATTATTCCCTTTATTTATTTATTCATTCATTCATTCATTTATTTGTTTGTTTATTGGAAGCTGGAATGGATTTTATTTTTTTAAATTCAAAGAGATTTTATTTTCCCAATTCCACATAATAATAATTTTCAACATAGACTTTTCAAAATTACAAGATTCAAACCATCTCCCTTTCTCCTTTTGGAGATGGTAAACAATTTGATCTGGGCCATATATAATAAAAGCTTAGTTTTCTGAAAGCTAATTAGACAAAGCAAAATCTCCTGCTATTTGAAGAGTTGATTGGGGAAAAAGCTAAATGGCCTTATTGATTAGAGGAAGAAACTTTTCTTTCTTTTCTTTTCTCTTATTTTTTAAAATCCCTCTTCCATCTTAGAATCAATATTGCTTTTTTGTTCCAAGGCAGAAGAATGGTAAGGGCTAGTCAATGGGAGTTAAGTGACTTGTCCAGGGTCACACATTTAGGAAGTGATTGGGGCCAGATTTGAACCCAGGAGGAAGAAACTTTTTAGAACCCTACAGCAGATCTGAGGGATTTTCTAGCTTACTGTAACTGTTATTGGAGAAAAAGTATGGCACATTCTTAGTGCCCTGTAAAGAATAGCTCTGTATTAAAATAGTTAATCATTGCTTCTTTTAAAAATATTTTTCCTCAATTGCATGTAAAAACAATTTCTAAAAATTCATTTTTTTAAAGTTTTGAGTTCCAAATTCTGTCCCTCTTTCTTTCCTCCCTTCTTCCCTCCCACCCCTGAGATAGTAGGCAATTTGATGGAGGATTTACATATGTAATCATGTATAACATTTTTCTTTATTAGTCATTTTGTGGAAGACATCTCATACAAAATAAAGAAGTAGAAAGAAAGTAAAATATGCTATATTTCAAATGTATTCTATCAGTTTTTTCTTGGAGGGCAAATGGCATTTTTCATCATGAGTCTCTGGGATTGTCTTGGATCACTACATTGCTGAAAATAACTAGGTCATTCACAGTTTGTCAAAAAATATTGCTATTACTATGTACAATATCTTCTGTTTCTGCTCACTTAATTTTGCATCAGTTCATATATGTCTTTCCAGATTTTTCTGAAATCATCCAGCTTGCCATTTCTTACAGCACAATAGTATTCCATCACTCTTATATGTCACTTGTTCAACCATTCCCAAACTGATAGACAATTTCCAATTCTTTGCTACCACAAAAAGAGCTGCAACATATATATATATATATATTTTATAAACACTTACCTTCCATCTTAGAATCCATACCAGGGCAGAAGAGTGGTTAGGGGTAGGCAATAGGGGTTAAGTGACTTGTCTAGGATCACACAGGTAGGAAGTATCTGAGGCCACATTTGAACCCAGGACCTCCCGTCTCTGGGCCTGGCTCTCTATCCACTGAGCCCCCAACAGTCCCCTGCAATAAATATTGTTGTAAAAATAGGTCCTCTTTCCTCTCCCTTTTTTTTTTTTTTTTTTTTTTTGGAATACAGACCAAGTAATGGTATTGATGGATCAAAGGATATGAATAGTTTTAGTCTTTTGAACATAATTCCAAATTGTTGTCTAGATGGTTGGATCAGATCACAACTCCACCAATAGTATATTAATGTCCCAATTTTTTCACATCCTTTACAACACTGATCATTTTCCTTTTCTGTCATATTAGCCAATTGTATTAGTTGTTTAAATTTGCATTTCTCTAATCACGAATGCTTTAGAGCATTTTTTTATGTGACTATAGATAGCTTCTATTTCTTCATCTGAAAACTGCTGAAAGGTTGACTGGCCTTATTGATTAGAGGAAGAAACTTTTCTTTCTTTTCTTTTTTTTAAATTCCCCTTCCATCTTAGAATCAACAGTTTTTTGTTCCATATCCTTTGATCATTTATCAATTAGAGAATGAAAATTTTTTGTTGTAAATTTGACTTAATTCTCTATGTGTTTGAGAAATCATATCTTTATTAGAGATACTTGCTAAAAGTCTTTTCCCCAGATTTCTGCTTTCCTTCTAATCTTGGTTGCATTTGTTTTCATTGTAAAATACTTAAAAAATATAATATAATAAAAATGATCCATTTTACATTTTATAATGTTCTCTACAACTTTTTTGGTCATAAATTATTCCCTTATCCATAGATCTGACAGGAAAACCATTCTATGTTCCCTTAATTTGCTCATAGTATCACCTTAGATTATGTATTCATATTGACCTAGTCTTGGTATATGGTGTAAATAAGGCATTAGTTTATGCGGTCTCTGCCATAACATCTTCCAATTTTCCTAACAGTTTCCCAATTCAACCTTCCATTGAGTTAATGTTATGAGTATTTTAGTTTTTTGATTTACTGTTAAATGTTTTTAAATGTTTTGTGTTTAAGAATAGTGAGTTCTTGTTCTCAAAGCTTGGACATTTTGATTTATCAAACCCTAAATTACTATGGTCATTTATCACTAGGCTTTATGTACTTAGATTATTTCCCTGATCCACCACTCTATTTCTTAGCCAGTACCAGCTTGTTTTGATGATTACAGCCTTGTAATACAATTTGAGATCTGGTACTCCTAGGCTACCTTCTTTCACTTTTTTTGTTGATTACCTTGATATTATTGGCCTTCTGTCATTCAAATGAATTTTATTGTTTTTTCTAGTGCTATAAAATAATTGTGGGGCAGTTTGATTGGTATGGCACCAAATAATAAGTAAATTAATTTAGGCAAAGATTGTCATTTTTACTTACCCATGAGCAATTAATATTTTTCCAATTGTTTAGAACTGCCTTTATTTGGGTGAAAAGTATTTTGTAATTAAGTTCAAAGAGTACCTGTTTGTCTTAGCAGGTAGATTCCTGTGTATTTTATTTTATCTACAGTTAATTTAAATAGAGTTTCTTTTTCTGTCTCTTGTCGTTGATAATACGTAGATATGCTGATGATTTCTGTGAGTTTATTTTATATCCTTCAATTTTGCAAAAGTTGATAGTTATTTCAACTACTTTTTTTAGTTGATTCTCTAAGTATACTAGCATATCATCTGTGAAGAGTAATAATTTTGTTTCTTCATTGTATATTGCTTTCCCTCCTTATGTGCCTCCCTGTTAGATTTTTGTAGAAGTGTCAATAACTCTTCCCTACAGACACTGTGTGCAGTTAGTGATAGAATATGACTCATGTTTATGGAAGAGAATATTATATTTTGATTATTCTTGCTCTTGCTTTCTCTTGCAGATATGTTATACATATTCCTGATTTAACTTTCCATTGAGTTAATGTTATGAGTATTTTAGGTTTTTGACTTATTGTTAAATAAATGTTTCATGTTTAAGAATCAGTGGTGTCATGCTGACTGGTTTTGTGTAAATGAGAAGCTTATCAGTGGGGTCTCTGGAGCTGAAATGGTGAGGAGTGAGAGTGTATTTCACATTCATTAGGGTTATATTTAGGTCTTTGAGAGAAAGGAGTGAATAAGTAGCTGTATGATGCTTTCCCATCTTGCATCGCCAGACTTGTCAGTGTAAATGCCGCGTAGGTGAGCAATCCATCCCAGAGATTCTGTCCTGGTTCTACTAAATTTGAATTAGCATGTGTGGGAATGTTAACATGATCTGCCTTTTCTCCACAACTGTCAAAAGGACAGAGAAGAGAGGAAAAAAAAGTCAAGAGATGCCACTAGACTAATGAAACTGGCTAGATAATAATAATTGACATTTATGAAGCTCTTTAGAGCTTGTAAAGTGTTTTATGAAACTTTTTAAAGCCTGTAAAACACTTTTATATGCATATCTCATCTTATCTGCCCAAGAATCATGCGAGATAATATTCTTTATAACAGGGTTAATCAGGGGAACTCTTGATTTGCTTGATCTGAGACACTTCCCAGGGAGGTGAGTATGGGATTGGGGTTTTTGCTAAATGATACAGACATTGCTAAATGATTTGTTTCTTGCTGAGATTATTCTGTAACTCCTGATTGGTCTCTGGTGAGGAGGAGGAGGGTTATTGGGTCAAAATGAATTAAAGCTGAGAATGAAGAGGAGCCAGCCACTCTGGTTTATAGGAAGAGTGAGAGGGGGCTCTGCCTCCTTTGGACTTTTCTTGAATGAATACTTTCTCCCCCTTGGACTCTGAGCAAAATGGGAGGAAAGCGATTTCTCTAGTCTTACAAATTATGGCTTCCTCTAATGACCCCCATTACATAAATATATTATTTATGACCTCTCCTTTTACTGATAAGAAGTAGGGTGGCATAGCAAATGGAGAGCCAGCCTCAAAACCAGGAAGACCTGAATTCAGTTTCCTTCCTCTTATGTAGGATGGAGTTGTGAACCTAGATAAGTCACTTGTCTTCTTAGTGTTTTAGGCCATTCTGTAAGACTGTAAATTTCAGAGAGGGTGCCAATCTGCATTGCTGAAAAGATTTTCCACTTCCTATGCCAATGAAATAGATCCAGTCCCTAATCTTATTTTACAGAAAAAGAAATTGTGGCTAGAACATAAGGTCCATGGAATATGGAGAAAGATAGGAAAAGTAGAGTACAAAAGCACCAGCTTTTGTAGAGCAACAAATGCCAGGAGGAAAATCTGAAATTTATTTGGTAATCAACTGGGGGATCACTAAAGATTTTTGATTTCAGGAGTGACATGACCAGATCTAGGAATAAGGATGATTATTTTTGTAGGTATAGATTTTGGAATAATCTATATTGAGGTGGCAGTTGAAACTGTGGGAGTGAATGAAATTTAATCAATCGATCAACATTTTCGAAATGCCTACTTCTACTATAACTTGGCAATGTGCTAGACACTGGAGATGCAGAAAGTGGGAAAAGAGAAACCCTACCTGCAAAGAGCTTACAATTTAATGGAGGAGCCAAGGTACAAACAAAAACATACAAAGCAAGCTACATCCATGATAAATAGGAGAAAATTAACAGAGAGCAAGCACTTAGGGAAGGCTTCTTGTAGGAGGTGAGCTTTTAGTTGACTACTGACCCAGAGCAGAGCAGAGAAAGCTTTCCAGGTGCGGGGGACAGTCAAAAAGAAAGCCAGGAGCAAAGAGATGGAGTATCTTGTTCAAGGAGCAATCAGGAGGCTAGCATCTAACTAGATCTAAGAGTTTGAGTCAGGAAATGAGGTGCGAAAAGACTAGAGAGGACTAATATGAAAAGATGTTTTACACTATTAAACATGTAAAATCTATATCAGATTGCTTGCCATCTCAAGGAGGTAGGGAGGGAAGGTGAGAATTTGGCTCAGACTTAAAGAAAATGATGGTTAAAAAATGTCTTTTTTCATGTAGTTAAATTAAAAATGGAGGAGGAGGAGAAGGGGAGGAGAGGAAGAGGAGGAAGAAGAAGAGAAGAAGATGATGATGATGGTGATAATGACAAAAGAAGTAGGAGTAGGATAGTTATGAAGGGCTTTGAATGCCAAACAGAGGGTTTTGCAACTGCTCCTGGAGGAGGAGTGACAAGATCAGATCTGTCAAAGAAAAGAGAGTATGCAGGGACAGGAAAAAAGCCAAATATCACCTCTTGGGGAACACTTAGGTTAATAAGATGTTCAAAAGAAGAGGAGGAGCTACTGAAAGAAATAGAGGAGGAGACAGTAAAAAAGTTCAGAAATGGGTGTCTCAGAAGACAAAAGAGGAGAATATCCAGTAGGATCAACAGTATCAAAAGCTATAGGGAAATCAAATCAGTGAATCAATAAGTATTTATTAAGCAAATACTATATTTTAGGCTATATTCTGCAGATTTGAGGTCAAAAGAAGAAAGAAAAGATCTGTCTTCAAGAAGCTTCCAATTTAGCCAGGGAAGAGATACCTAGATAGATACAAAATAGATAGAAAATAGATTAAACAAAGGGTGCTAGGAGCTGGAGGAGTCAGGAAGGATGACAACCAAAAAAAAAAGGTCATTGGATTTAACAATTAGGGAGTTGGTGACATAGGGAATGTTTTCAGTAGAGTGATAGGGACAGAAGTCCATTCTCAAGGGGGTATCAGGGAAGTGGAGCACTAGCTGTAATCAACTTTTTAAAAGAAATTTAGCAGCAAAGGGATGGAGAGAGACAGATTGTACTTGGATGTGATAGAAGGTTCAAGAGTAAGCTTTTTAAGATTGAACAGTCTTAAGCTTTGTGGCATGACTTTGGATCTTCAAGGCATATCCTAAGACCAGACCCTTAAGATGGAGTACTTCCACAAAGATATGGGTCAAGTGGGTGGAATTTGCCTTTATTCAGATTGTCATCCCATAAGTATTTAAAAGGAGTAGTAATGGATTTGGCATTGCTATGATCTCTTTAAACCTAGACACTAACCAGACTGTGTTATACCTCAAATATTCTAAAAGTAGTAGTAATGGGATTGCCAATAAACTCACTGTGGCTCTTATCCCAGTGCCATCTCCAGACCTTTTCTTATTTAGATTATGGGGACCTGATCTTGAAAACCTTTAATAACTTGGGATCTGATAATGCAAGTAGGAGACAGAATGGGTGTCCCTCGCTGCTTTTGGAAACAAATATATGATGTTGAGTCAGAGGTGATGCAAGGAGGAAGCAGTTCAAGGAAGGAAGAAGTTTCTGCTTTTTTCCCCAGTATTCTTTGTGGGTGCCATAAAAGTTTCTATAGAGGAGAAGGGATCCAGGATCTTACTGCATGATTCAGAGTTTGGAAGCCTTGACCCCTATCTGCCATGACTATATGTTCCATTTTTTTCGAATGTAACAATACTCTGAACTCCAGGACAGCCTCTGTTAAATCATGGATCCTGATAACTTTGGGGGAATGGCTGGCATGGATTCTGGATTCTCATCCATCTGGAGCCTCATCCATTAGGCACTCCATCAGTAAGCATTTATTAAACACCTACTATGTGCTGGTCCAACATTGTCCAACATTGGGGATCCGAAAAACAAAACAGCCCTCGAGGAGCTTATGTTCCAATGGAAGAGACAACATGTCCATGTGTGGCAGGTAGACACACAATGCATATAACACAGACACATCCTTGGATGAAAAATGCTAGCAGCTGGGGGGCATAAGGGTGGGGGCAGGAAGGAAGAAACCCAAGGAAAGACCTCTTAAAGAAGGTAATGGTTGAGTTGTGTCTAAATAGGGCTCTGTCTCTTTCCAGTTGAATAATGCTATTCCTTGTAGGCTGACAAGGGGCTTAGATAAAGGATGAATTTTAATGTTGGGTTGCTAACCAAAATGAACCCCTTCATTAAAACAAATTGGATGCTTGGTTACCAATAGTTACCTTGTAGAGCTATGCTCTGCCCATCCAAGGACATTCAAATGCATGCTAATTCTTCCCATGGCTTTCCATAGGAGTCCCAGCCTGAAATCTCAATATATTTCAATCTTCTGATGCCCCAATCCTGTCCCTGGTGTGGCTCCAGTTTATAGTCTTTCTCCTTTTTATCCCTTGGGACTCCCCCCCTCATCCCTACTATGTCTTTCTGTAAATCCTACATGGAGGGATGCCTTTTAATAAGACTCCAAACTATATTATGAATTAATTATTCTACTGTTCAGGGAACAGGGTAGCAACTATTTAACAGTGCTGAGTTATGCTAAGTAGCACTTAAGATGAGAAGTGAATCATTCAGGCAATTGAAATAATAGGGGGAGTCTATGGAGGCAGGCTTCAATTACCCAATTTGCAATCAGGCTAAGAAACTGGAAGTAGAGAGAACCTGTATTCTTGCTCTGGGAAAGCGTTCTGGGCTTTCGTAGCTAATGCTTGTTAGAGCCTTATTTAGCTTGTTATCATCTCATTGGAAAGAAGCATCTAGCATTCATTCTGAAAAATACCATTCAGGAATGACAAAATGGAGTTTTGTCTCCTTACTGTACCAGGTCTCGAGGCTTAGATGTGAGAGGTTAACCGTGAAACCACCCAGTTCTGTAAGGGACTTGGTTTGATCCCAAGAAAGCTGCTCCGGGGTAGAATGCATCTGTTGTAATAAAACATGTTATTACTGACTAATCCTGTTCTGACTGCTCCACGTACATCAACTCCAAGATGATTTTTCTCAAGTAATTTTGGAGAGATTGATGAAGCGGTTTTAATGACAGTGAAGAAGAGCCTTGAAATTTATTTTTAGGGTGCCATTTTGATGAATGATATACCAGAGACTTTCGAAGTAATCTCTGAATGGTAAAAAGCTGGTCTTTAAATGACACTGAAGACATTCTATGGAAAAAACCCAAGCCCCCATTATTTAACTAGATAGTAAAGCCTCAGCTACTAAGTGAACCCAATTAGCTCTGGATATAGGACTAGCTTTCACTCTTTCCCTGGTCCAAGATGGTAGGTAATTTCAAATAGATGGTTCATCACTTGTAAAACTCAGTGGAATTGCACGTTGGCTACGGGAGGGGGGTGGGAGGGAAAGAATATGAGTCTTGTAACCATGGAAAAATATTCTAAATTAATTAATTAAATACAATTAAAAAAATTAGATGGTTCATTGACATATCTGTTAAGATAGGGATTGGGACTGCATCTATGATTATATTTCCCTAAAGGAGAACTACCAGGCAACAAAACTGACTACCAGGGCAGGCAAGCAATTGATAGTCTTAGAAAGTTGCCTGGAGCTCCATTGAGGAAGTTTCCTTCTAGGAATTCTCTATACAAATGAAATCTGAGGTCTAGTCCAAAGGATACAAAACAAACAAACAAACAACCTGATAGGGAGAGAGAGGAAACATGTAGAGATTGTAAAAAATATTTGACATTATCTGCTTTAACTCATTAATTTTATTTAAAAAGGCCCAGAATGTTAAGGGGGTTTTGCTGAAGTCAGAGAAGGTGGCAGAGCTGGGATTTGAAGCCAGCTTGTATGGGTCAGAGGTAGGACTTACATCATGGTCTTCCTGGCTTTTTTGAGGCCAGCTCTTTATTTTTCTTAATCAGTGGTGTCACATTCAAATAGAAATGAGGGCCCTTAAACTATAGATAAGGATCCCTGCAAGGCTGCTTTTGTCTTAAAAAACAATAATGTATGTTCTTTTGTATTTATTTACTTCGTTAAATATTTCCCAACAGTTTGATCTGGTGTAACAGCATGAGGGAGTATTGTGGATGGCCCACAAAACTGAATTTGACTCCCCTGCACTGATACCACCTCTTTTAAAATTGCTTAAAAAACCCATGGAAATAAATATAAATATTGAAATAAAAAAACTTTTTACAACCTTAATTCCAGAATACATCTACCCCTGACTTATTGAGTGAGCTGTAAAAAAAACAACAAAACAATTTTTTTAAAGAAGGGGGGAAAAAGTCAGTTCATCAAAACTAACATATAAACCAAATCTATATACCCGCAGTACCCTACTTTGGCAAAGGACGGAAGGTTTGTTTTTAATTAATATATTTTCTAGCCTTGGAAAATATTTTGAGGATAAGTCAGATATACTGCTAAGAAAGGATAAAAGAAAAACCAAGTTACAAATTTATGACATGCAAGCTTTCCCTTCCTTCCTTCTTTCCTTGCTTCCTTCCTCCCTCTCTCTCTTCCTCTTTCCCTCTCTCTTTCTAAAAGCAAAACCAAGTTACAAATTTATGACATGCAAGTTTTCTCTTCCTTCCTTCCTCCTTCCCCATCTCTCTCTCTCTCTCTCTCTCTCTCTCTCTCTCTCTCTCTCTCTCTCCTCTCCTCTCCTCTCCCCTCCTCTCTTTTTCTCTCTCCTTTAATTATTTAATTGATTAGATCTTAACAGACAGATGTTGAGTCATGAGAGTCAATTCAAAATGAGCTATCTAGAAGCATTTAAACCTTCTACTTATTAGAGCAAAGGCCAAAATGAAAACTTAATAGAAAAGAATTTGAAGATAAGACTAGCTCACTTGATGTAATTAACTGCAGTTCTATGTCAAAGGGTTTAAGTAACCTATTGTCTCTGAAAAATTAAAGTGGATAGAAGTAAAGATGTTGCTTTGGATTAGTACCATTTCTTCAAAAAGTTGAACTGATATAAAAGAAGTGGCCAAAGAAAAGTCAAAAGAGCACAGAAAATGACTCAGACAACATATGATCTCTTTATTGAGTGGAAAGACACAACAGCCAAGTGAAAAACTGGTTTAGCCCACAAGTATATTTGGAAACAGGCAGTTCAGGAAGATGATGGATGAGATATCCAAAAAACAGTGCAGAGAACTCATAGCATGTTGGTGCAGTAGAAAAAAAATCAAATTTAAAGTTAAATGTATTGGGTTTAAATTATAATCTTCATTTACTACCTGCATTACCATTAGTGAATCAGTCACTCCATTTGCCAGTTTTCCCATCTGTAAATTAAGGTGGTTGGGCTAAATGACCTTCAGTTTTTAAATCTATGAACTTAAAAAATTTCTGCTTATGGCCCAACAGCTCACAATCCAGAGAATATTTCTGGATCTGAAGAGGCAGCCTGGTACTTAGGAAAAAGACTATCTCTGTTATTAGATGATCTGGATTCAAATCATTTAATGTTCA
>NC_058132.1:119694351-119782603 GCF_016433145.1 Gracilinanus agilis | reverse complement strand
AGAGAGAAGAGAAATAGAAAGAGAGGGTGAGAAAGAAAGACAGAGAAGAAATAGGAGAGAATGAGAAAGACAGAGAGAGGAGAGAGGAGAAAACAGATAGGCAAAGAGAGGAGAGAAAGAGGGAGAGAGGGGAAAAGGAGAAGGAGAAAAAAAAGAGAGAGAGAGAGAGAGAGAGAGAGAGAGAGAGAGAGAGAGAATTTTAGAGTTAGAAGGGGCCTTAGAAGTCATCCATTTCAGTCCTCTCCTTTTACACAGTGGATTAAAATCCAGAGAAATAAACTGACCTCTCCACAGTCATGTAGTAAAGAGCAGAGCCAGGTTTCACCCAGGTGCCAAGCTTTCAATCCAGGACTCTTCCTATCATACTTTATTGTCTTCTAAGATTTAATTTAGATTATAATGATGAAAAAGCAGAAGATTGTGGGACTGACAATCTAAAATAACCTTAGAGGTCATCTCTCTCCCTTTGTGGGTGAGGAAACTAAGACTCAGAGATGTTAAATGATGTATAGAAGGCCACACAGTGACCTGATCTATTCCAGATAGGCTGAAAGTCAGGCAGAAAACAAGATGCAGAAACTGAATGTAATGAGAACTTTGGCTCTCTTTGGGACTTTAATAACAATAATATAAATAAATAGTAATGAAACATAATAAAAATTAATTAAATATTCACAGCCTAGACCTAGGGATTAGGAAAAAAAAAAGAAATTATTTCCAGCCTTCTTAGAACTCACAATCTAAAAAGAGAAGATACTAATTAATCAACAGACATTTATGAAGAACCTACTATGTATGCTAGGCACTGAGCTAGGCTGTAGGAATACAAGGGAAAAAATTAAAATAATCTCTGTTCTCAAAGAGTTTACATTCTGTGGATACGAAAGCTTCTCATCACCAGGGTACATATTCCAGTCATTTAATTCTGCTCTTCCCTCTAAGTGGATCTAGTCTGCAAAGTGATGCCTCCATATTTGTTCATTCATTCATTCGTTATGCTTTTATTGATAATTTAAAGAAAACTATTTGGGCAAATCTCAATCTCTTTGGGCCTCATTTTCCTCCTTTATAAAACTAGGGGGCTGAACTATATGATCTCCAAGATCCCCTCCAATTCTTTATTTCTGAGTTGTAATAATTGGGTCATACTCTATATGTGATCTGTAATCTCCTGTGTGATGGCTTTTGGATGTTTCAGTTGTGGCTGACTCCCTATTTGGGGAGTTTTCTTGGCAAGAATTTTGGAGTGGTTTGCCATTTCCTTCTCCAGCTCATTTTAAAGATAAGGAAACTGAGGCAGAGTTAAGTGAATTAAGTAACTTGACCAGGGTCACACAGCTAGTAAGTGTCTCAGGCTGGATTTGAACTCAAAGATGTCTTCCTAATTCTAAACCCAGTGCTCAATGCCTCCTTGCTTCCCTAATCTCCTGCATGGAAATGATATCAAACTATTCTCATTCTATTCCTACCTCTTTGATGCCTCTTTTGTCTCTTTCAATGGCTTCTCCTCCTGCCTTTAGACTCCCCCCACCTACTTTCTGAATGCTATTTGATTATATGCCTTTTTTCTTAGAACTGATTATGACCTCTAATTGAGCAGTAAAAACAAACCCATTAAAAGGACCTTCTGAGCAATAATTTCCAGTAAAAGCTAATGTTCAGAGTGCCTTGAATCAAATGTAGGTTTTTTGGAAACTAACAAAAGAGGTTGCTCCTGGGTGCCAAAAATTCCATTTTTCAAAAATTGGCTTTGGTTCCCTGTTGTCCAGTGAGCAACATCAAAACTCCTTTGCCTGTTGTTTAAAGTTTTCCACAATTTTGCTTCAGTTACCTTTCTAGCTTTATCTTAAAATTCAGATATTTCCCAAAGTCCTGAGAGGGCCGAAGGGTGAAAAGAAGGAAAAGTACATTGAACCAAGGAGAGATTCTCCGAGAATGTGGGCAATAAAAACCCAAGATCTGACTGAACAAGGGGGTCTAGGTAACAAGTACAAGTCACTAGTGACAAGATTACTGAGACCAAAGTCTCTTTGAAGCATGTGATTTTTTAAAAAAATTCCTTTCCAAGAGTAGAGGTGAACTTGAACCCCAAATCAGAAGCAAATACCAAAGATAACTAGACTACAGAATGAGGGTACAGAAAAAAAAAGACAGTTCTTAGCAGTAACTTGTACAAATCACCAATGGGGAATGGAAAAACACAAATGTAGCATGGACTTCCTCAAGTCCCCCTATATAAGTCTTGGACCTTTTGCCAATTTCCACATTCAGGGTTCCATTTTGGGTCAGCATTTTTTGAAATCTGCAGCCCTAAGACCCAATTCTAGTGAATCTCTAGCTCATTAATTTAAAGCACAAAGGCATTTAATTAATTTGGAATTTCAAGTAGAAAACATTTTCCTTTTAAAAAATCTGTATGTAATTAACACTCCAAAAATGTGTACTTCTCTATACAAAGCAGAATGGAAAAAGAATAATGGGAAGTTCTAAATCTGTATTACTTGTAACTAGTTTTTTTTTTGTGTACAATAAATTCAA
Source organism: Gracilinanus agilis (assembly GCF_016433145.1). NCBI lineage: Eukaryota > Metazoa > Chordata > Mammalia > Didelphimorphia > Didelphidae > Gracilinanus > Gracilinanus agilis. The sequence goes on along the minus strand of NC_058132.1, from coordinate 119,780,065 downwards.
TATTTAACTTTGAAAACTTTCCTGATTGTCCGTGTTTCCTTTTGGTCTTCCTTCTGTTCCTTTGGGTGCATTTTAGAAAATCCTTCAATGCGGCCTTTTTTCTTTTTTCCAAATTACATTTTATTTTATTTTCAAGTGAGGATTCACCTTCTCTCCCTTCTATCTCCCCTCTGCCATCCAATTATGAAAACAAGAACAACAAAACTCCCATTTGAAACATGAATAGTCAAGAAAAACAAATTCCCACATTGGTTATGTCCAAAAAATATATAACTGAACTCTGAGAATGACCCACTTTTCATTTTTTTCAACTACAATTAATGCCCCTCTCCCTTCTAGCTCTCTTAAATTCTACTCTCCATCCCCAATAGGAAAAAAAAAGCCAAAACAACTAAACTGATACTTGCAACAGATAAACATAGTCCAGCAAAACTAATTCCCGTGTTAGCCATGTCTAAAAATGTATCTCCTTCTGTACTTCGAGTTCATCACCTTTCTGTCAAGAGGTATTTTTCATCATTAGCCCTCTGAAATCCTGTATCAACATTGCATTGATCAGAGTTCTTGAGTTTTTCAAAGCTCTTTTTCTTTACAATGGTGTTGTTATTACATAAATTATTCTCCTAGTTGTATTTTTTTCACTTTGCATCAGCTCATAAAAGTCTTCCCAGGTTTCACTATAATTCATCCTTATCATTATTTCTACAGTCTAATAATATTACATGACATCTATACATCATAATTTGTCCCCAGTTGATGGGCATCCCTTTAATTTCAGTTCTTTGCTATAACAAAAAGAACTACACAGCAAATATTTTTCAGCAGCCACGCCAAAAAGTTGCAAATTGATCTCTTCCCCTTCATTCTTGTTTCAGCAGTCTACCAAGTGTTGTTGAGTTGTTCCAGTCACATCTGACTCTTCATGACCCCATTTGCGGTTTTCTTTGCAAATATACTGGAATGGTTTGCCATTTTCTTCTCCAGGTCATTTTACAAATGAGAAACGGAGACAAACAAGGGTTAAGTGACTTGCCCAGGGTCACATAGGTATTAAGTATCAGAGGCTGGATTTGAACTCAGATTTTCCTGACTCCAGGCCTGGGTCTCTATCTATTATGCCCCTCAGCTGTTAGCTTCTTTTACCACTGAGGGTTAGGGAATGTTGGAAATGAATGGAAGCTCTCTCATTATGCCTCTCCTGGTCTCCTTATCTTTCCCACAGAATCTCCTAAGTTACTTTATTGCAACCCTGTGCCTTTCCACCATCCTCAAAGCTTCCTCTATCTTTTAAACTCTACGTGCCAGATACCTTCTTACCTAATAAAAGTATTTGTTGTGTAGTGTTTTCATCCTTCTGGAAATTCAGTTTGCAAATAATTTCCCTCCTATAAGTAGAGTTACCTTAATTCAGAATAGTGTCTTCTACACAGACAACTCCATAATACATTCCTTGCCCTCAAGGAGTTTATATCTAATTGAATAGAAAAAAAAACATTAAAAATTGAAATGTGGTACAGTGGAAAGAATATTGGTTTAAGAACCAAAGGATCTAGGATCAAATCCAACCTCTGTGTTTGAACTTTGGCAAGTCACTTAACCTCTGTTGCCTTACTCCTCATCTATTAATTGAGGAGAATAGACTTGGTGGCTCTTACAGGTGCTTTGAGCTCCAAATCAGTAATCCTGTGATCATAAAAGAGTTTCCTGGCAGTTCTCCAAGTTCCAGACTCTTTAAACCTAGTCACCAATGGAAAAGATAGGGTGTAAGAATACGTCGTCGATGTAATGTGGTGGTGCAGAACTTGAGCAGTCTCTCCGTTGAATACGAAATATAAAGTTTCAGTGAGAATCAATCATCCCTGTCAGTCTCTGACAATCTCTGATAAATACAAACCAACACTTCAAATTTATTCCCAGTTTCCTGGCAATTAATAACAATAGCTAAAATTTATGTAGTACCTACCATGTGCCAGCTGTGGTGGGTGAAAGATGAAATGACTGAGGCAAAGGAGGCTCAAGCTTCTGAGCATATCCATTTATTCAGCATTGCAAGTCAGTTGCCCAACAAATCAGAACCAGGAGCTTTCCTCAGCTTTGGCACTGGACCCCCCACCCCCCAGACCTCCCCAATAGAAGACAAGACAGACTTTCACACATTAAAATCAATTAATTAATTAAGATAAATTCATTAAAAGGAAACAATCAGAATATAACATTTAGGAAATCTGATTTTTAATTGGAGGAAAGGTTAGAGACTTTCCAACCAGAGGCAAGTGCAAACCTCTGAAATCAAGTGTATTTCACTTTATACAACCAAAGGCCCATGGAAGGAATAATGGGTTGATTAGTACAGGGCCAGTTTTCAGAGAAGACACATGGGTTGCTTGAATCTTATCACTGGGAGAAAACTCCTTGTATCCGTCTTCAGACCCGACTGGGTTTCTGGTTCGAATCACGTAGGTCCTTAGTTAAGGATCTCTAAGCAATAGGTAGAGGAGGTCCAGCTTCATAACCATGCAGGACTAGGTACAAACAATGCAATCAAGTCCTTTTACAGTTCCCACAATTGAATAAAGTTTTCTCACAAGACAGAAATTGAACTAGACCTATAATTGAATAGAAAGGGAACTGAGTTTGCTCCAGAATTGAATCACAAGATGGCGTCAGCGTGGTTCCCACTACCATTTAGTGTTCTAATACTCCAACTTCCCTCAGTTGCCTCACAGGTTCTGTGTTAAGGGTTTTACAATTTTTTTTTACATTCATTTAATAAATTGAACTCTGTCAAATACAATAAAATATTCAATTTTACAAAATTTTTTTATAATTTTTATTGAAATTTACAAATTTCAGATCATTTGAGCCTTGAAACATCCCTGTGAGATAGGTGCTAGTTTTATCTCGATTTTACGGTTGAAAAAACAGATGTTAAGTGATTTACCCAAGGTCACACAGCTAGTAAATATTTGAGGTCTTATTTGAGGCCTCCTAATTGTTCTAACACTTTGTTCTAGGCAGTCAAGTTCACAGCCTCTGTGTCATCCTCAGACCTACCCTCTTATCCTACAAGGTGATGGATCAGTGGCCAAACATTGTCATTTCTACCTTCATATGACATCTGCCATATGTCTTATTCTCTGCATCCACCCTAACCAAGGACCTTATCACCTCTTGTTGGGACTATTGAAATGGCTTCTTACTTAGTTTTCCTTCTACATATCTTTCCCCACTGTAATCTGTCCACAGCTATCAAAGTGATTTTCATAAAGTGCAAATCTGACCCTGTCTTTTCCATCCTTTCCTCAATAATCTCCAATGGCTCCCCAGTATTTTTAGGATCAAATACAATTTTCAAAATGTTTTAAAAACAGAGCAAAACAATAAGCTTATGGGTTCCAGGTTAAAAACCCTAAGTTTAACCTCTTTTGACTCTTAAATACTCTGATGCTAGTAGTACATATATGAAAAATCATTTTGGTAATATAAGCCCACTTTAAACTTTGTAGCCATCTCTCTTAATTTTTTATTTTATTTTTGGCTAAAAAGAAATCCTCAGAAAAAAAAGGACAAAAGTCCATTTCTTCCCCAGTTCTTCTCCCTTTCCCAACACTTTATTCTTTTCTTGGTCAAAACAATTGAATAGGCAAATTTTATCTGTGAATCTGAATCATCCAGGCGCTCAGCTAATGTCCATCAGCAAGGACACTTATCTGTGGTCACTCCATTAATTTCTTGCTGGGAGCTCAGCTCCCCTGGAAGTTTTCTGGGAACCATAATAATTGCCTAACATCATTGGTCAAGATGTACCTGTAAGATTAGAACAAAGATTCTGGGAGGGAACTGTGAGTGGGCTCTTTCTACCTTTTGATCAATGGAATCAAAGTCCAGTATTGATTTATTTAATGCCATTAACAGAGGGGGTTCTGACCACACCTAACTCTATAATTTCTTTCCTAGTTGAATCAGTAATTTGCTCTCAGTTTCTGACTTAAAAAACAACAGATTGTGTGGGATCAAAGGGAACATGGTAATGACAAGGAGGAAATGGTCTGTCAAGGACAACTATGCAATAGGAATACCAACTATACACACTGTGCAATTACTCCTCAGAGAGACAAACTATTCGGCCATAGCAAAACTCAGTTCAAGCAGATGTCCTTAGGACTGAAAGGTAAAGAATTGGTCTTCTAGTTATAAAAACCCATTTTAAAGTTTTGCCTCTGATGAATAGAGGCTACATGGCTCTGGAGACATCCCTTCTCACTACTCTAAGCACCTTTCTAAGACTGTAAGATGTCCAATAACACGGAGGGAGGGAGTTTCTTCATCCAGTGGTTAGTTAACTAGCATTTATTCAGTTTCCCCTATGTGTCAAGCACTGTGCTAAGAGTTAGGAATATGAAGAAAAGGGGGTAAATAAATTATTTCCTGCTTTCAGAGAGCTCACCGTCTGATGGGTTCCACAGATCAATGAAATCACCGATCCAGTCTATCCTTCATTAGGATAAATCCAGGAAAAATCAAACAAATTTTACTTGTATTCCAATTCATATTAAAGAAGACTAATATTATATTTACTAGAATAATTTGGTCCCCATCTGACCCCTATTCAAAGATATTTTTTTATAAAAAGGAAAAGTAGTGAAGAAAAATTATGCTTGTCCACTTTACCCATTGGAAGAGCTTCTGAAGATTTGCTAAGAAAGTCTCAAGAGATCTAAACACTATTTTCACACATTTCCTTTCACTGTAAACAAATGAGATTATTAATTCCTGTTTCTCCGGCTATTCTTATCAAGTTTAAGTGCTAGCGGCCACCACAGGTGCCCTTCTGGAAGAGGGAGCATGGGCTCATGAACTAAACACTAGGTACAGCCTCAGAACTTTACTGGGAACATGGAAAGGCCAGGAGCTTAAGGCTCATCCTTTTAAATTTCAATTTCATGCAGTAAATGTATTTTAGACTATAAAATATGTATTTTCCTTTTAAAACACTAACGAGTTGGAAAAATAAACAGAGACCTTCCCAGTTTTAAACCTTGGCTAGGGGCAAGGGAACCAATATATGATGAATTTTATAAAATATTGTTATATGAACTATTTTGCATTTTAAACTCTAGAATAAACTTAGATAAATCTCAGTGTGATGCCATTGAGAGTTGGAGATCCAGAAGAGCTCCTGGTCACTGATGCCCACTCGCCCATCTGCCTTCCTCCTGTGTCCACAAAGGAGATATATAATTAATATGTATATTAAAACAAAAAAAACCTTGCTGTATTATGTTTGGCACAGGCCTCATTACAGTATCATTGCCTTACATAGGACCAGGGCTTGAGTAGTAGTGACTGTAGTATTGGTAGTGGTGATGGTACCTAACCTAATAAATCCCATTGATGTGTGGGACCCCTTTCTTCCCCAGAAAGGTTTAGACTTCTTCTATTAGGCTCTAGTGGTCAATATCAGGAAAAATGAAAGAAAATTTCTAGGAAAACAAGCTCATTGTTTGGAAAAACTTAAAATTAAGGTTATCCCTAAATGCATAGAACTTCTGTGGGAGGCAGATGTTTTTCATTCAATGTAGTTCTTCAAGTAAAGGCTAACTGACCACTTTTCTTTAGGATATGGGTCAAACTAGGTAGTTTCTTAATTATTTCAATTACAAAAATGCATGATTCCATGATCTCCCTTTTATTAGTGTACATTTCCCCAAATGGCCTTGTTGATTCATATGCTTAGGAGGCTCAGCCATAATTTCATGGAAAATCTGAGGCTGAGTCATGATTATAATGATTATGATTAGAGTTAGCAAGGTGGCTCAGTGAATAGAGCATTGGGCCTGAAATCAGGAAGAACTGTGCCAAATGCAGCCTCAGACACTGACTAGTCATTTAACCTCTGCCAGCCTCAGTTTTCTCAAATGTAAAATGGGGATAATGATGGACCCACCTTATAGGCTTGTTGTGAGGATCAAGTGAGATAATATTTATGAAGTTCTTAACACATAGTTGGAACTATAGAAGTGTTTATTTCTCCCTTTTTCATAGTAGACCATTGTTACTGTTATCAGTTCCCTATATAAAGAAACATCTTAGAATCCTGGATCTTTATTTTTTTAAATTGATGACTTTCATTTTTCACTGTGAATTCATTTCTGCATTTACTGTCTCTAACATCCTAACCATCAAGTTAAAAAAAAACAGAGGAAAAAATAGTTCAGCAAAACCAGCCAACATAGCAATTATATTTGTTGTGGGTACAACATTCCACTCTTGTAATCCTTTACCTTTGCAATGAAGGGAGAGGGATGTTTTCTTTAAAAATTATTTTAATGATGCTCTTTTAAAAAATATCATTATCACTTCATCAGGACTCCCAATCCCTCCCTCACTTATAACAAATAAACATAGGTAAAACAAATGAACATATTAGTCTGAAAATGCCAGATTTCTAGTGTTGTTGTTCAGTTGTTTCAGTCATGCACCACTCTCCATGACCCATTTTGCAGTTCTCTTGGTATTGATAGCATCTTCTTTTTTTTTTTCTCCATCTCTTACTCTAGTTCATTTTAGGAAACTGAGGCCAACAGGGTTGAGTGACTTGAGGATCACACAGCTAATAAATATCTTAGATCAGATTTAAATTTAGGTCTTCCTGACTCTAGACCTTGAGCTCTATTCACTCCACCACTTTCCTGCCTCATAGACCTTTAGGATGCTACCACAAAGAAGTCCTCTGAAATCATGATTAGTTATTGTTTTGATCAGAGTTCTGGTCTTTCTCAGTGTTATTTACTTTATATAATTGTGAACCATGTGTAGATTGTTCTCCTGGTTCTTCATACTTTACTATGCATCAATTCATATAAGTCTTTTCAAGTTTCTCCAAATTCTCCATGTTTGTCATTTCTTAGGACACCATAATACTTCATTACCTTCACCTGCCACAATTGGCCAGTTGTTTCTCTGATTGCTGAACACTCACTTTTCTTCCAAGTTCTTTACAACTTCAAAAAGTACTTCTGTAAATAAGTTTTTATATTATGGGAACTTTTCCTTTGTCTTGACCTCCTCGTGATATTTGCTTGGTACTGATATTATTGGGTCAAAGAGAACTCTTTTCTGTGACCAAGATTGGTCCTCATATTGAACATAGTGTTTGGTTTTCTGAATTCCTTCCAGGTCTTTATTGCTGGCATTTTCATATTATTTTCTTGGTTCTTCTTATTTTGTATAAATGTCCATAGATACTCCAATATTCTTCTGAAATTTTTTATATTTGTTATTTCTTGTAGCACAGTTTATATTCCATTAAATTCAAATGGCACTCTTAGTGTAGCCCAAAGGGCAACTACATTGTTTTTAGAGCTTTGCTACCACAAAAAAAAGACTGCTACAAATATTTTGGTGTATATATATATGAGACCTTTTTGTCTTTGACTTTCTTGGGATATATGTTTAGTGATGGGATCTCTGGGTAATAAGATATGAACATTTTCATTGATTATTTTAGTGTAATGGAAGGTCTATTAATAGTACTGTGAGAGTGGGACAAAATGAAAAGAAGGTTAAGAATGATGAAGAAATGATCATGGGATCATCGACATTGAGCCAAAAGGGATATTAGAGGTTATTTCTAGGAGCAAACAATGAAGGGAATCTCAGCTAAACAATAATGAGAGAGAAAAGGGAGATAATAAGTATCTACCACATACTTTTATTTTTATGGGTGAAAAGAGGGGATATTCTGGGACAGTTCTCTAGTTCTTGTGAACTGTGTGTCACATTAGTAGGAGTCCTTTTGGCAAGGTGAAAATTGTTTCTACATAATCTATGAAAACAAACTTCCTTTAGACCACTGTTGCTACAGATTAATATTTCTGAATTTCCATTACAAGTCAATAGAGACTGGGCTTGGAGTCAGGAAGATCTGTTTAAATCTGGCCTCAGAAACTTATTAAATGTGTGACCCTGGACAAGTCACTTAACTCTGTTTGTCTCAGTTTCTTTATCTGTCAAATAAGCCAGAGAAGGAAATAGTAAACCACTCCAGTATCTTTCCCAGGAAAACCCCATGGACAGGATGATCCATAGGGTCATGAAGAGTTGGACATCTTTGAATCAATGAACAACAACAACAAAAATTATAAGTTAATTTTTTTTTTTACAATAATAGCACTCCCCTCCCAAATTCAGGTCAAGTCAGGCAAGTATAAAGTATGTACCTGTGTCTTTTCCTTGTACCCTGACATGAGCCTATGGGATTTGTTATGAGTAAGATGAGATTAGCTAGTTATTAGGAATTAAGTTGTACCTAGCAGGAAGGAGCTGGAGCTGGGAATTCCAGGTTGGAATGAAGGAGGAGGAAGTCTGTCTGTGCCCTGAGTGTGGACTCCATTAGTGGTGGGCAAGAAACTGTTGCCAGCCTGGGAGACCTCAGAGCAAAGGACACCCTGCATCCTGTTTTCCCCTGGGATCCTGTGTGGTGTGGCATTTAGCAAAAGGACAAGATCTACAGAGCCAAGAGAAGAGGTGAAGTTTGAGTACTGGAGGACAGTGCTTCAAGCAAAACCCTTACTACTTGGTTCCTGAGACAACTTTAGCTCCTGGCATCCAGAGATCATCAGTGGATTGCAGTGAGAATCCCAAAGCCACAAAGCCCTTAGCTGTACTCAAGCCTGGCAGAAACCAGGTTTGAGGCAGAAACCCAGAGACTCCATTTATAGCTCCTTGGGCCCTGTTAGTTTAGATCACTTAGATAAGAGTAGAATAAGTCCTCCCATTGCCCTGTGGTTTTATCCCTTAGATTTTAAGTATAGAATTCCTTTCCCACCTTTTAGTTTAACATAATTAAAGCTGTTAAGTCCCTTTTACCTTGTTAGCCTGCTACTATACTCTGATCTAGTGGAAGCTGGGTGACAGTTAAGATCAACTGCCATTCCTGTGGAAATCCAGTAAACTCTGGTCTCTTCACCCTGGTCCAGTCTCTCATAAATCCTAGAGTCTGTTCCCACAAACCACTTAGTTTATTGTAATATCCCTGGTGACCCCATTACCTTACACTTATATTTTCTTGCAGATTGTTGGGAAGAGAAGGTGGGAACATTTTTTCTATGTGTCTCTTTCATCCCAAGTAATCTGTTGCCTAATCTTCCATATTTGACCTTCTTTGATCCCAATTCCTTATTGCCCAAATCCTCACCATATAGAAGCTAAAGGGCACTATGGTTAAAGGGAAGTTTATTTGTAAACCATTAGAAATAATGGACCACTTGGGTCCAGTTCAGGAATCTAGACTAAAAAGACAAAAAAAGAGACATTTTAGGAATCATTTCTCAAAGTCTCTTCATCAGAAGTTTTGTTTTAAGTTAAAAATTTTCAACTAGCAAGCATTTTTTTCTCTTCCTCCAACTCTGTCCCTCCCCACAAAAAGAAAAACAAAATTCTTGTAATCAATCAGTCAATTTATTTATATAAATCACCATTTATTAAGCACCTACTATGTGCCAAGGATACAAAAAGAAAAAAAGCAAAAGACAGTATCTGCCCTCAAGGAACTTACAGACAAATGGAGAAGACAAAATGCCAACAAATATATACAAAGCCAACAGGATTAATAGGAAATCACTAACAAAGGGAGGGTATAGGAATTAAGAGGATTTGGAAAGGCTTCCTGTATAGTCAGTCACACAAAACAATTCTCACATTGGCCATATCTAAAGAACGTGGGTCTTAGAGATCTTCAGAGTGGAAAGGAGTCCCTACTCCCTTCTCCCCCAAAAGCAGAAGAGAATGAAAGTTCAAAGAAGGAGGAAGAGGTTTGGCATTTAAAGCCCTCCCTAACCTAACTCCAGCCTACATATTAGCCTGTTTGCACATTACTTCCTTTAACACATTCTAAAATCCAACTCAACTAATACTTGGTATTCTCTGTATAATGACATTCCATCTCCCCTTTCCTTGGCACAGGCTGGAATGCATCTCCTATTTTCTTGTCTCTTCTGAAATTATCTAAATGGTATAGTAGATAGAGTACTGGAGCTGAAGTCAAGAAGACCCGAGTTAAAATCGAGACTCAGACACTTATTAGCTGTATGACCCTTGACAAGTCATTTAACATCTGTCATCCAGTTTTGCAAAATAGGGATCAGAATAACATCTACCTAGCAGGCTGTGGTTCCTGGCATTTGGTAGGTGCCTAATAAATGCATGTTTCCTTCTTTCCTTCTCTATTCAGCTGCTTAGAAGTTTTAGTTTCCTTCAAGGCTCAGTTTAAGTGGCACCTTCTATATAGAGTCTCTTCCCTAGTTCATGCCTTCCCCCACTACTTTGTATTTATATTGTTTTATACCTAGTATTCATTTATCTCTGTATGAGTTATTTCCCCTCCAGTTGTACATAAGGCCCTTGAAGGCAGGGTGTTTAATAGATGCTCGTTGAATGAATAATTAAAGGAGAAAATAACTAAGATGAATGGAATTTAAATTTACTATCTAGATTCTTATTCTATGCCCTGCTGATGGAGTATTTGGCATTCTACTGGTTTCTCAGCCCAGATTCTAATTAAAGACACTTTTCGCTCTAATAAAACTTTTTTGAAAAGACTGCTTTAGAATTTAATGGATATCTCATTGCTCAAAGGAGAGGCCCTTTTAAAAATTTTTTTAAAGTGCCATTGGTTTCAACACAGTGCTGCATAATAGATCCATTCCTGAAGAAATCAGCTTTAAAAAGAAAGAGTAAAATATGGAAACATTTTAGGCAGGGCTAAGTTTCCTACAGGGTCTAATTGCAAGGATTCTCTATAATTAAACTGTTCTGAATTTGGGCTTTTGGTTTAATAAGAGGAACAGCACAAGTTTCCCAATGACTTAACAAGTCCTCATTCAAAGCAAATCTGACTTTAGAAAGAATCACTCCCCAAACTGCCATACATGATGCATGCATCTGTCACAAGCATATCTAACAAGTTGCTCCAGGAATAGAGCACTGGAGAACACTGTTCCTAGCCACCAACATGTACCCATATGGTTTTGAAAGCAGCCTAATAGGCTTTTTGTCTTACACAATCAACATGTTTTAGTAGTTCCATAAATCATAACACAGATGGTGCTTCTTGACATCTTTCAGTCAGATTTAAGCACTGTAGTGCTGAGGTACCAGATGCCGATGTGTTCTTTTGGGGGGGAGGAGATGGTCTTATTTGGTTGCTGACAGAGCTCCTATAAACAAGTTGTGTAATTTTCTCTGCTTCAAAATAAATCACGTGTGAACATTTAAGTTTAACAGCACCACTTGGGTAGTTTGCCAACCATCTTTGTTTGGATGGGGGATGTTTGACGTTTAAACTCAACCCAGAAAAACAAGAACTACAAAAAAAAAAAGTTTATCTTCATGTGTTGGGAAAAATGCTTTGTGCAACACATGGGTGGTTTTAAACCAGTGATTAAGGGGGTGAAAGAGGCATCATATTTATGGGTTATTCAGGGCTGAGTTTACTTTGCAGAAATCCAGAGGCATCTTCTTCCCAAATATCCCAGTAGACCCTAAGGCAATTCATCTTTTAGGATATCAGTGCTGGCTAGGGCTAATGTACCAATGCCAAGAATATAAGAACTACTTATTCTCAAGTGAAGACAAATAGTATATACATGTTCACATTCTGTGCTCAAGAAATTGTACATTCAGTACTCCTAGATGTAGGAGAGGGGAAGAATGTGATGGTTGGGGGTCCATCTCTAAGTTTTCTGTGATTCAATCTACCGTTCAATCAACAAGCATTTTGTACCAATAATATCTTGAAAGATGAATTGCCTTACTGCCTATTAAGATTCTTGGGAAGGAGATGCCACTGGATTTCTGTCAAATACTCAATCCTGAACAATTCTTTTATCTATGTACCAGGTAGTAGATGCTAAGGATACAAAAACAAAAATGAAAACAGTCTTTACCCTTCAGCAGATAATATTTAAATGCAGTGCCTGGCACATATTAGAAGTTTAATAAATGCTTGTTTAATGTAACATGTAAAACCCAGTGGAATTGTGTATTGGCTAGGGGAGGTTGGGGGAGAGTTTGGGGAGGAGGGAAAGAACATGAATCATGTAACCATGGGAAAATGTTCTAAAAAATAAAAAAAAATCCATAAAACAAAACCAAAAAACACTTGTTTACTTTCCTTCCTCTTACATATGTATAAAATAGTTAGAAGATAGAAGTTGATTTGGAGGAAAAGTGTATCCCCTCTATCCACAAGATTTCTGGGGAACATTTTCTCATCATCTAAGGTCTTTTCAAGTGAAAACTGGATAAGTACTTGTCAGGAATGCTATGCAAAGGAATTCTGTTTAGGTCTCTATTGGATTAGAGGATAGAGATATAACTAGAGATTTTGATGCCTGGGGCAAGATCCACAAAAAAATTCCTGGTGCAAGTGGTACAGAATGTGCCCTCGGAATAATCTTTAAAGGAAAATTCAGATTTGAAGGTGGAGGACAGAGAGACCTTGATATCTTATACTCCATATGGGTAAGGGCCTTGTGATTTAGCTCAAAAAGCTCAAAACCTATATTGATCTCTAGGCAACTTTATATGTGTCAGATATTTATTTCATGTCCTAGTATATGGTTTTGTCCTTAGGTTTGTATTTTTCTAGGAACAAATCTCCCATAGTTCCTATCTCCTAATTCCTATTCACACAAAACAGGCATGTACCATTTCTCCTTGACTCTTACCTTATTGCTTTCTTTTGGAGACACTCTTGACTGTCTCAAGGTGAAATAAATCTCAAAAGATACTGGAGAGAATTTATTGGCACCCACATCTGGATTTAAAAATAGTCAGTGAACTCTTGTTTGTCATGATAGATGGTGTTATCCACCCATCCATCAATAAATATTAAGCGCCTGCAATGTACATGGGCTAGATGTTGGGAGATGCAAATATAAAGCATCAAAAAAAATCCCCATTCTCATGCTATACCTTGCTTCTATTTTGTAGAGCTCACATTCTGTTAAATAGTAATAGCAAAACATGTTGAGTTAGATACTCACCCAGCTAGTTGCCCAGAAGACAGAGGAAGGAGCTCATCTTTTCTCATTGGCCCTTATAAAGATAATTAAACACACTAGGCACAGGCCTAATCCAGAGTCATCAGGAGGTGATTAAGCTCAAGATAGGGATTCCTTGAAGACTGACCAATCATCACTCTTCCTGATCACTTTCTCTCCAGTCACCCAATTTCACAACTCTGGAGTCATCATTGACTCTTCTCTTCCTCATCTCTCATTTCCAGTCAACTGTTAAGTTTTTTCAATTATAGATTTTGAATTGTAAAGTCCATAGAATCATAGATTTGGAGCTAGAAAGGGTTTTGGAGGACATCTAAACCAAATCCCTCATTTCACAGATGTTAAAAGGGAAGTAGAAAGAAGCAAAATGCCTTACAGGAGGTCACAAGGAGCAGACTCAGGCTTCAAACCCAGATCCTATAACTTCCAAACCAGTTCTTTTCCCACTCATTCATTTAGTAAATATTTATTAAGCTCTTTCTTTGTATACTGCATGGTGCTTATTCAAATCATAAGAAAACGTTTGAAAGATATCAGAGTTTTTAAAAAAGATCTTTGGAAAGAGGTTGTAATAGCAGATGGAAGAGAATCCCCTCTACCCAACATCATATATGTATTCTTTTTTTTTAAATTGGAAAATTTAATTCAATTAATTCATTTTCATGGTTACACGATTCATGTTCTTTCCCTCCCCATCCAAACCTCCTCCCCCCTTGTAGCCAACACACAATTCCACTGGGTTTTACATGTATCATTGATCAAAACCTATTCCCATATTACTGATAATTGCACTAGGGTGCACATATGTATTCTTAATGTACCTTTTCTGCTTTAGATAGAAATTACTTTTGGGATATGACATCTATAATGATGCAGATTTTAGACTGATACTAATTTGATGATAGCCAAGAACGATTTACAGGTGACAAAGGCAATAAGCTAGGGTAATGGGGATGAGTAGGAGGAAGGGAAGAACCAGATTGGATATTGATGACCTGAGTTCTAGACCCAGACCTGTGGCTAACTAGCTATATGTCCCTTGACAAATCACTTCTTCATCTCTGGAGCTCTGATTTCTCATCTACAACTGGAGAGGTAAGGTAGACCTTCCATTATCCCTTCCAAATCTAAAATTCTATGAGATGAGAAGGTATAGGCATACTTTCTGAGTGAGAGGATGGTGAAATTGGTAAAAAGGAGATCAGATTGGCTAAAATGACAGCAAAAGAAATTAATAAGTGTTGGAGGGGATGTAGCAAAATTGGGACAGTAATACATTGCTGGTGGAGTTGTGAATCGATCCAACCATTCTGGATGGCAATTTGGAACTATACCCAAAGAGCTCTACAAGACTGCCTACCCTTTGATCCAGCCATACAACTGCTGGGTTTATACCCCCAAAAGATAATAAGGTAAAAGACATATATAAAAATATTTATAGCTGCTGTTTTTGTGGTGGCAAAAATTTGGAAAACGAGGGGATACCCTTCGATTGGGGAGTGGCTGAACAAATTGTGGTATCTGTTGGTGATGGAATACTATTGTGCTCAAAGGAATAATGAACTGGAGGAATTCCATGTGAACTGGAAAGACCTCCAGGAACTGATGCAGAGTGAAAGGAGCAGAACCAGGAGAACATTGTACACAGAGACCAATACACTGTGGTAAAATAGAATGTAATGGACTTCTGTACTGGCAGCAATGCAATGACACAGGACAATTCTGAGGGACTTATGAGAAAGAATGCTGTCCACATCCAGAGAAAGAACTGTGGGAGTAAAAGTTCAAAAGAAAAACAACTGCTTGATCAACATGGTTTGATGGGGATATGATTGGGGATGTAGATTCTAAATGATCACCCTAGTGCAAATAGTAATAATATGGAAGTAGGTCTTGATCAATGACACAGGTAAAATCCAGTAGAATTGTTTGTTGGCTATGAAAGGGGGGAGGAGGGGAGGGGAAGAACACGAATCATGTAACCATTGAAAAATATTCTAAATTAATTAATTAAATACAACTTTTTCAAATTAAAAAAAAAAAGGAGATCAGAAGGGTGAAGAAAAGGCTGGAAAACAGGCTTGAAGTGAGCAAAATGCCCACAGGGCCATGAAGAAAAAAAATACATGGAAAAGACTGTTACTAGTAATAGCATTAGTAAGTGAAGGAGAGAAAAGTATTCAGTAAGAAATTCTAAGCCGAGGCAAGGTTGAGAGGATGGGAGTACTGATGGAACTTGTCCTAGAATTGGAGACATAGACAAAGAGAAATAAAGGATTTCTAAACTTCATAATCCAAGAAAATAGCTAGTGTTGGGTTTTTATAGGTAGCAAAAAATAGGTAGAGTTTCGACCTGGAACCATGGGTCAGATCTGAAATGTAGTTAAAAAGGACCAAATGTTCCTGAGGATAAGGGCTAAGAATTAATAAATAGGCTGGCCTGGTGATGAAATAGGTTAGAACTCAGTAAGTCAGATTGGCATTAAGCCATGTCAAGTAGAATCTATGACTAACCCTTTCATTTATCTATCTGTAGAGGGCCTGAGCCTACAGTTTCCTGACTCTTTAGCTTAGGGAATTTTATTTCATAAATGCTTGAGTGACTATATGATGTCTTGATGACCTACTGGGGAGGACCTATACAATGAAACAGGAGTATGCTCCTAAGATTTAATTCCTGAGGCAGCCCCTAAAGAGAAGATTTGTCAATGAAGGCAAGGAAGGAACTGATGATTGTAAATATGAGTAATCTTCTATTTGAGGGTGCCATGAGTAGCTTTGTCACACGAAGAATAAATTTGCCTCATGTTTGGGAAGTATAACTGAGTCATCTGGCACCATTTTAAAATGTTCCAGTGCAGTGTCTGGGTACCTTTTAAAATGATGAATGTTTTTGTAATTCGATAATTTAATTCAATTAATACTTATTGAGCAGGGTAATTGGCATTGGATTTTGTTCTATTAGAGTCAGAGCATAAGTAAAATCTGTAAAGTATTGTAAAGAACTAAGTCCTAGTCGTTGTCCTTGAGTTTACAATCTAGATTGAAAAAGGCGTATCAGAAAAGATCTACAGTAGGCAGCCAGTAATAGTCATCAGTGAGACTGACTGAAATACTGCTCCTGGGCAGTGCTCCAGTGCCCACTGATCTCTTTTCCCATCTCTAAGTTCCTTTTTGCACTTATATTTATTTGGTGTCATATAAGTGAGAAAATTATTGTTTCTATCAACAAATGTTTATTAAATACTACCTTTGTTGCTGACTACCTATGCAAATAATTTCAACGGACCTCAGTTTCCACATCAGAAATATGAAGGGGTTGAATTAGATGGTTTCTGAGGACCTTTTTTTTAATTGAAAATTTTTATTTAATTAATTTAGAATATTTTTCCATGGTTGCATGATTCATGCTCTTTCTCTCCCCTCCAATTCTCCCCCCAACCCCATAACTGACACACAGTTCCACTGGGTTTTACATATATCATTGATCAAGACCTATTTCCATATTACTGATAATTGCACTAGGGTGATTATTTAGAATCTACATCCGCAATCATATCCCCATCGAACCAAGCAGTTGTTTTTCCTCTTTGTTTCTACTTCCATAGTGTTTCCTCTGAATATGGATAGTGTTCTTTCTCATAAGTCCCTCAGAATTGTCCTTGATCGTTGCATTGCTGCTAGCAGAGAAGTACATTACATTCGATTGTACCACAGTGTATCAGTCTCTGTGTACAATGTTGTCCTGATTCTGCTCCTTTCACTTTGCATCAATTCCTGGAGATCTTTCCAGTTCACATGGAATTCCTCCAGTTTATTATTCCTTTGAGCACAATAGTATTTCATCACCAACAGATACCACAATTTGTTCATCCATTTCCCAATTGAAGGACATCCTCTGAGGGCCTTTTCAGCTTTACCTCTATTCTGTAAAATGAGGGGCTAGCCTAGATAGCCTATAGGGTCCTTTCTGGCTTCAAATATATGGTCTTGAGATCCATTCTAGGCATGGAAGATATCCCTGGATGAGATAAGATGAATATGACATGCCCTGGTTGAGATGGAAGGAGATAGGAGACATAGGAAATGGGATGCCAGTTTAGAAAATAATAAATAAACTAGGTTGGATTGACAGAACACAAGTGGAACAATGTGAAGTAAGTTTGGAGAGGTAGATTGGAGCCAGATTGTGGAGGGCTTTAAATGCCAGGCGGAAGAGTTTATATTTTATCCTACGAGCAATAAAGAGCCACATTGAATATGTTTGAATAGACCTATGCTTTAGGATGGTTATTTTATTAACTCTGTAGAGAGAGAGAGAGGGTATAAGAATCAGAGAGAACAAATAGGAGGTTATAGCAAAAGTCCATAGGAGAGCTGATGAGAACCTGAACTAAGGTGGTAGCTATATGTGTGGAGAGAAGGGCATAGATGAGAATCTTGTTGAAAATACAGATTCAATAACATGACAATTAATTTCATGGGGAGGGCTGATGAGAACATTTAAGGATAACTCTAAGCTTGTAAATCTGGGTTCCCAGAAGATTGGTAAAATAGAAAAATACAAAATCTATATTAAGTTTGAGGTGTAGAGGGAACATCCATGTGTCAAGGACAAGAAGGTAGTTGATGATGAGAGGTGTGTTCAGGAGAGAGGTCAGGGCTGGAAGATAACTTGAAGAGATTACCTTTCAAACTACACTTGAAGGTTGTAGTTGTCTTTCTTGGTATATCAAAGAGAAAATTCTGTCAACAGACCCCAATGATACAACTAGCTAGTCTGAACAACTGTTTGTGTGTTTTCTTTGACCATGACCCAACAACTCTTTTCTCTACCTTATTCTTGAGACCTGGTATTGACCTTTACCAACTCTAGTCACCATGAGTACACTTCTTTGCAATCTATTCAGCTTTATTTCTGCTTCTCCTTACTTATTGAGTCATATATTTGATAGCTCTTTATTAAGCACTTAACAAAGCATTGTACCAAGTGCTAGAGGAAATACAAAGTTAATGAAGGGCTGGTTTCTGCCCTCATGGAGCTTACAATCCAGTACATCTGAATTCCTTGAGATTGACCTCTTTTCCCACTAGAGCACGTCATCCAACCAGTCACATTCATTTATCTCTTAATCTCCTCCATTCTCTTATCCCATTTGCCAGCCATCAATCAGTGTCAACTGGGCATGGGATTTTATGGCAGCACTACCTGCTGACTGAGCTCTACCTGACTAGAATGAACACTCCTCTCTCAACCAAAGCAGGTCCACTATTTGCCTTCAAAAGATACCTATCTAGGAGATGGTTGTCTATTCTTTTCTAAAATGATCTCAGGAGATGAAAACATCAGAGCCTCCCATACAAGTCCATTTCAAGGAAACAGAATGTACTTTTCAGGTATTTATTTGGAAAGCCAGATAAATGTTGGCCCCAAGGATGCCCCAGGTAGAGTAAATGTTAGTGAAGGAGAATGAATTGTGATCAAGATGTTGACTAACATAACAGGACATGGTGTGGAGAGGCAACCAAAGTAGTTACAACAAAGTCTTTGAGGATATTTCCAAATGGAAAATTTAGTTTGCTAATGGTGCATAGCATGTCCTAATCAATCCTAATCACATGGAAGAGAGATTAGACTTCTGCTTGATCCCAGAAAGTAGAAATAGGACCAGTGTGGACATTGCAGATTGATTTCACCTCAGTAGAAGGTTACAGCTTGGATTCTATTCTTTACTAGTCAATCAGGACATTGATTTATCTAAGCTCTTGAACAATTAGAGACCATCTAGTCCTGCATTTTATAATTGAAAAAACTGAGGCCAAGGTCATGTAGGTAGTAGTAAGTGGCAGAAGTGGGATTTGAAACTTAGTCTTCTGACTCTGCTGTTCTTCCCACTGCATCATATCTTAATTCAGCCTACATAGCCATTGAATGAATTTGTTGTGTATATATAGCCTGAGTCTATTTATATCTCAGTGATAGCCCATCATATTTATTAAGCCTACCTTGCTTCCACCAAGAACATCGATCATGACTTTACTCCAATATGACTCCAATATTATGATCTCTTGGCCACATCTGGGCTCAACTTCCATGGTACTAAGAAATAATTTGTAAAGAATAAAGAATCAAGAGTTTCTTCAATCTCAAGTAATATCCTTAAAGGTTCAGGTTTGGACCTAATGCTTATTTCTTTGATAACTTGATAACAATTATATTCTTCTTTCCTTCCTTCCTTCCTTCCTTCCTTCCTTTCCTAGGCAAGGGGTACTATTATTTGTAGGCCAGAAAAATATTTGACATTCACTGTGTCCTCCAGGGTGAGAGTGATAAATGTCCCCAGCTGCTTCATAGATAAGATGGAACCTGGTTGATGTCCCCAGAGACCAGAAGTTTGGGTGTTTGTCTTCTGTTCCAAACCAATATCTGTGGATTCCATTTGGTTTGATGGTCACATTATGAAAATTTCTGACCACTTTCCCTCTCCTACTCCATTTCCCCCCAAGGAAGTGATGAGTGAATCACAGCTACCAGTACAATCCATGCAATTGGATAATTGGTACAGTAGATGTTAGCAACTTTTAGTCATTTCTGCTGAGGTTGGGTAAGTTATAGCAACTGACTATGGTTATTTAGCCTCCAGGTACACATAATTTTTCTCTTGTTTTAATATTCTATTGGCAGGTATAAGTTGGAGGAAACATTTTCAAATACACTTGTCAGGCCTAAAAGACTACAATTTTTGTGACAGATTTTACTGTTTATTGATGAGAGGTTTCAGCTTTCTAGGTGTAATAGAGTTTGGTTACAAGTTAACTGAGGGTAATTTGTATAACAGTACTATTTTACTGAAAATTAAGAGGATGAAAACAGGATAATGATTATAATCCAGTCCTTCAAAAGTGACCCTCTAGGACACATTGTAGGGATGTTTAACTGACTGAAATATCTGGTTTGGATTGGGAGTTGGTCTTGGGAAAAATGTGTATAATTGACTTCAAGTCTGCAGGATACCTTTTCCCTCCATTATAAACCTACTCCAATACCTCATCTTATCCTGAAGGTGCCTCTGGGTTCTTAAAGGACCCCCAATTTAGTACGAAGTCAAAACAGGTCCTATCAAGCTAGAAAATATGGGCCTACAGTTGGATTGTAAACCTACTGTCCGGAGATTAGCATAGTTATGGTCATCAGTTTGTACAAGGAGGGAAGCATTATGGTGTATTGACAAGGCACTGAACCTGGAAATAGGAAAGCATGGGTTCAAATCCCACCTCAGGAAACTTTCTAGCTATGTGATCACAAACAGATCCCTTAATCTCTTAGTGCCTCCATTTTCTCATCTGTAAAATGAAGAACTTGCACTTAATAGTCTCTCAAATTCTTGTTAGTTCTTTTTCTATGATTCTGTGATTAATTCTTTGGATGCCAAATCACTTGGTGATTATCTACAAACTCACAGACGGTCTATAATCTGTGGTAAGGGAGTGGTACCCCATAATGACAAAAATAGGGATTTGGGAAGCATTGAAATGTTGAAAGGATTCATTTATGCTTTTTATTATTATGCCAGGTGCAACTCTTCACCTTCACCCTTTCTTCCTCCTACTTCTATATCCTCCCAATCTTTTAGGACTAAGACATGGTGATCATCCGGTGATGTTTGTAAGTGGATTGGGCTTACATGAGCCAGTCACACGAAGTTGTCAGTCTTGCTTTCTTTTCCAGACTCTTTGAAGTCCAGTAGCAAGACAAAAAGTCAGGATGAGTGCCCAGGATGGAGTGGATGATTTTGGCATCTTCAATGCCTGATCAAACTCTACGGGGTCCACAGTGCCTTGTAAAGATGAAAATTAATATTCAATACTCTATCATATTTAATAAGATTTATTAAAACAAAAAGCTAGAGTAAAGGCAAGGCTCTCAGACAGCACTCATGGAGAAGAGAAGAAGAGGGAAGAGCTACAGAACTTATAAAACAATAACATGACCATGCAAACATGGAGGGGCAGGAGAGGTTAAAGGGAATTTTGGGAAATACTAAGGGACTTAGGGGGGATGAAGTCCAAGGTTCAAAATCTCTGTTTGTACAGCCTGCTTTAGCTGCCTTCAAAGCTACTGGAACAAATTGTTCTCAGCCCATTCAATGGGGGGAAATATTCACATGCTTGGGATAGTCGTCTCCCTAAATCACTGACCAGTTTGAGGCCTGTTGGTTACCCTCAACCTGGTTTAGCCTGTCTGCCGAGACAGTTTTGCCAGGTTTTGATTGTCAAATCAAATCAACTAGTATTTATTAAATGCTTCCCATGTGCATACAAGGAGAAAAGAGACAGTTCCTGCCCTCAAATAGCTTGCATTTTAATGGGGGAAGACAGCACATAGAAGGGAGCTGAAAAACCTAATGAAAGGAGGGAAAAGAGATGAAAAAACCAAGCTACCGGTGAGGAAAATTACAGAAAAAATTGAATAGCATCACAAGAGTACAACCTGGAGACTTATGGAAGCTGGACCTCTTCCTCCAAATGGAGATTTTAGAAAGAACCAGCAGCCAATAAATGGGAGAAGCTGCAGGACAGAAGGAAATTCTAGTGTCTGAATTCCAGGGATGAAGTGAGCTTTCAGGGTGAAGACATTTCTGAGACATTGCAGAGAAAATCTGAGAGAGTCAGGAGTGCATTCTGCAGAGGAAAAAGTCTCTTCTTTGGACTGTATGGAGCCTGGATAGAAGAGATAATATCATGTTTCAGTTCAGGTTGACGTCCCCAGAAAAGTGCCTATATTCATCTTCAAGGAAGTTAAAGTCTTTGGCTTGAGATCTTCAGAGGCTTAGCCATGGCAGCTATCCTACAGTAATTACACTTGGCTAGCCATGCTCCGACCGCAGACTTACATGGCTTTGTTGCCCCCAAAGGATGCAGAATTGCTTTTGCTTAGCAGTCTTGTACTTCCAAGTGCAAAGAAGAGTGAATTTCCCTTCTAGTAAAAAGACGCTTCACTCATCCTTGGGACATTCTCCTCTCCACTGTGTTTTCCAAGGGATAAGAGGAATATTCTATTCCTAGCCCCTTCCTTTTTGCTCTTTGAGTCAGCTATCTGCTATATTTTCTCTTCCCATTTTTTTTAAATTTAAATTTATTTATTTATTTTTTAAAATATTTCATTTTTTTAGAAAGATTTTCCATGGTTACATGATTCTTGTTTTTACTTTCCCCTTCACCCCCCTTTCCCTCCCCCCCATATCCAACACACATTTCCACTTGTTTTAACATGCGTGATCAATCAAGACTTATTTACATATTATTGATAGTTGCATTGGTGTGGTCATTTAGTGTCACATCCCCCACCATGTCTGCATCCACCCATGTGTTCAAGCGGTTGTTTTTCTTCTGTGTTTCCTCTCCTGTGGTTCTTCCTCTGAATGTGGATAGCGTTCTTTTCCATAAATCCTTCAGAATTGTCCTGGGTCCTTGCATTGCTGTTAGTACAGAAATCCATTATCTCTTCTCATTTTCTAATGGGGATTGTCTTTGTTCTTTTCTGATGGGTCTTTATTTCATATTTGCGAAGGATTTTGTCAGTGATTTAATCAGGATGATTCTAAGAGGCAATTAGGTAGTGAAGGGAATAGAGTTTTGGACTTGGAGTCAGGAAGATCTGAGTTTGAATCCTATTCTATACACTAGCTGTTTAACCTCTGGGCAAGTAAGTCATTTAACTGCTCTCAGCCTCAGTTTCATCATCTGTAAAATGAGGCTAATAATAACACCTGTCTCGCAGGGTTTTTGTGAGGATGGATAACATAATGAAAAACCTCTGCCAACCTTAAAGTGCTATGTTAATGCCCATTATTAATAAGCAAAGAGCTTGAGGTTAAAGTTTCAATGAGTATATTCCCCTATGACTACGATAATGTTTATTATATACTTGTTCCCTCTTCAGTTTATTTCTAGTACTTGAACTGGATCTCTCCTTTGCCCATATCACATTCTATTCCTTATTATTCTTAGTCATGTTGGTATCTGTTCTCATTATGGAACCATAAACTCCACCAAATCAGGGAGTTTTCCATCTTTGGATCCCCAATACCTAACATAATATATCACACATATTTGGCATTTGCTAAATATTTGTTGCCTGGAATGTGAACACAGAATCACAAATATTGAAGATAGGAAAGCCCTCAGAAGCCATCTACCCCCCATCCATAACTGAACAGTCCATTCTACAATATTCTCAGTCATAGATATGCATAAAGAGTAGGTCGCATGTACCAGCTTTTGGAGGAAGGGTCAGTGAGAATGCTATATCCATGATACAGCAGCCCACTGGACCATTGCCTGTGTTCCCAACCAAATGGTCATTAGATTCCACCAGAAGACCTCCAGTGATAGAGAGTTCACTGACTCTTGAGGCAACTCATCCTATTTCTTAGTAGACAGATCAATCTTCTAGAAAATTTTTCTTATATTAAGTTAAAATCTGCCTCTCTACAACTCCCATTCATTGTTCCTGCGTTTGCCTTCTATAATCAGACTTTCTTCTTAACCCCAGTTGTTGAAGAAAGTTATAATACTTATTTTATCCTATGTGAGATTAGGCAAATGTCAGGACCTGGAAAGGGCAAAATCCTTCTGAAGAGAAGAATAAAGTTCAACTTGACAACCTAGCAAACACAAACCAAAGTTGAGACCAGAGTTTCTTTGAAGTCCAGAAATCCCAGAAATGTAAACAAAGGCAAGAAACCAATTGCAGGGTAGAGATTCTGGATGAGGAGTACTTGATCAAGAGGTAAGATCAAAATGTTTCAAAGGCACTGATCATTTGTCTAACTCCATCTGTTCTGCTAAGGCTTTGATATTTTGTAGTGGTTTCTTGAATTCCTCATTCTCACTCTGATTTAATGACTTTTAGCAGCTTTATTTACAAAGAGGCGGAAAGAGTGAAAGCAGAAAAATGTAGATAAAGAGACAGATTCTAATACGCCTACTAGCTCTTCTCCTTAGAAGCCAGGCTCAGCCCTAGCAGGGCTCCCCCAAGACTCTGTCTCCACGTGGATTTTGACAGTATCATCAGCCAGTATTCTACCAATGCAGCCTCCTCCAAAGCCAAGGCAGGAATCTCTGGAACCAATCTCTCCAAAAGCCAGGAAAGTAAGGCCAGTTACTCACCCAGAAAGCTGATGCAGGATTCAAGCAAAGAGTCTTCTCTTTCAGTCCAGGTCACTGATGCAGAGTGTCCAAAGATGAACTCCAAAGGAGAAGAAGTTCAAAGGAGAAAAAGTTCCTTGGACAGGAATTTCAGGACTTTCTATAGTCCTTTTTCCACATCACTTCCTGTCCTTTCTCCACTTTTTGGGAACCAATTGCAGTCTTTCAATTTGTCTAGCACTGCCAAAGGGATGGTCAATGGCCTCTAGAGTTGTCACCCACTTTAGTAAGTGGCTTGTGAACTCTCATGCTTAGTGACTGGTAAGATACCAAGTAGGAGTACTTAAGTTTTTTATTGATTAACTTAAAAGTTGCTGATTGATAGACAAAGAGAGTTTGATTCACTCTTCACAGTATATAGCCCTCATCCTTGTTAAAGGGATAATATGTCATGGAAAGGTGATTCTTTACAGGGAGGACCAAAAGTAGTTCAGTCTCCAAATATAAGATAATGAGATAATGTGGGAAACTTTTGGGGAGTCATGTGAAAGGAAAGGCCTTGAAACCAGAAAAAATGCATTGAACATATTTCAGGTTTTCTTTAAGTGAATCAAAAAAAAGGAAACCAAAAAGAACTCATGTTCATTTTTCCCATTCTCTCTGCCCTCTCTTATTACTGTAGTTATGTGGTTCTTTGTCACTGAGGGCCACATGGTTTCTGAGAGGGGCCACGGGACACACTGGCAGGGTTCCCACTGGAGAACTAGGATTCCTATGCATCTGACCAACTTGTCTCAGTCTCAGCTCTTTTGTTTTTGCTGCTTTTTTCAAAAGGCCCAATGTGAGGGCATAAGCTCAAGTATTAACTTCCTCAGCAATGAGGTATGAGATGAAGGACAAGCACTCATGAGCTTTGTATTCATTGTGGAATTATCTCAATGTTACAAGGAGAAGTTCTAGTCAAAAGAAATCTCAGTACTACAACAAAGACCTTATTTGTGACTGATAACAAAGAGTCAGTCTTGTCAAAGGACTTACACTAAGATGAGAAACAAGAAGGATTCAGGAGGATTTTGCTAGGTCAAAGTTATCCTACCCACTTAAAGAAAATATTGAATTATGTTTCATATTGTTTAAGGAGGCAGAAAAATGCCTACAGTTTAAAAATATATTTCCCTATTTTAATGTTGTTTATTTTAATTTTACTAAATATTTAAATGTCACTTAAATACTTATTTAAATTAACAAATTGATTTTTATTGATAAATATCATTTATTGTTTCATTATAAATATGACTTAATATTTTTAAATTAATCATTGGAGTGGAGGTGGGTCCATCCAATTGATTTCTTCTTCCCTAGAGTATGAATTGAACCCTTTGGCCACCATCTGGCACTGCTCACCCTCAATATGTGATGAGCCTGGTTTCTCTTTCCTGGTGACATTTTTACTCCTGTTCTTCAAAATTTCTTCATTGGTTATTTGTTGCAACCCTCTCTTGTTCAGCATATAGCACGATACTTGGCACATATAAACAAACAATTAATATTTGTTGAATGATAGACTGCCCACATATTTCCCTAGTGCCCTATATAAGAGAGTGTGTCCAAGAACAGTTTCCAATAGCTAGTTAATTAATAATTAATCAATATTATCTAATGGATTATTATTAAATACGAAACAAATGATTACATTTAAATTTACTTTATTGAAACATTTAATATATTATTTAAGATAAAGAAATGACAAGTTTTACTATGATTTCCATGCAAAAAAGTTTAAAAATGAAAAAAAAGTTTGATATTGAAGGGGCTGAGTATCATTATCTAGAAAACTCAGCTACCCTGAATGATAGATTCCCTAAGGATTCAGGATAGTAGAGGATTTATGGCGAATCATTTAAAAAATTATTGCTCGTTTTTTTATCCCCTTGTCTCACTTCTCCATCGTCCCCTCCCCCTGTTCCCATCCTTCCTTTTTAGATAAAGTAGTTGACAGATCCAGAAGAAAATGGCACACAGAACCTCCCTGCTACCTGAGCTCATCTTTCCCAAAGGTGGGTTTAATCTGGCACACTCCAAGGGCATACCTGGGAGAAGAGTGACAGAATTCACATTTGCCTTGTTTGAGGGGAATCTGTGTGCCATGATGACATAGAACTAGCAAGGATGGCATTTGATTTTAAATGAAGGTTTTAAACCTTTTAAGAGCCTTTAAAATTTTTATATGCAGCAACAGTATAACAAGGAGGAAAATTCTAAGTGTTTAAACTGAATTTTGTGCATTCTGGAATGTGAGACCTTGACTGTCATTTCTGAAAGAATGATCAATCACAGAAACAGGTTCTCCCTTTCAAGTTGGGGAAATCCTTGAGTAAGGAGAGGCCACAGTGACTACAGTTTGGCTCCTCTTCCCACTCCCCATTTTGGATTCTTTCATCTGATGGGCTTATGGCCTGATAAAGGAAAGAATTATCTGCTTGTTCCTAGGAGCTGTCTACTGCTTATGCTGTAGCTATAAACTGAAATTCCCTACAATATATTTCATAGAATTAGGGAAAGCCATATGCAAGGGAATGAGGAGTCAGAGCCTGCAAAACAGAGAATTTGGCCCCTTCTATATTTAGTCACAATTCTCTTTTTTGGGGGTGGGGTGAGGAAGGTAGGGAGTAGAGGTGAGCATAGACACTGCATCTGAAGTCATTACCCTAGAATCTATTCTGAGTAGGGGGCAAGCAATCATCCACACTTAGCTCGATTCATGTGGGGTAAGTCTCTTCCAAGGCCCCTGTCTTCTCCCTCTACCACAAATACTCAGGTGAAGATTTATCTCTTCCTTTTCTCACCTCCTCCAGCATTTTACTGTCTGGATTCCCTAATACTATCCTGCTTGGTTCCCTGGTTATTTCACACACACACACACACACACACACACACACACACACACACACACACACACACACACACACATATTTCCTTTCTCCCCAGCTAGACTATAAGCTTTATGTATGTAATGGCCAGGTTTTATTTAGTTCACCTCTCATCAGGTAGGTAAGACAAGTGTGATGTGTTGGACTTGGAATCAGAAAAAGCTGGGTTCAAGTCCTGTCTCTGATTTTCACTAATTCAGTGATCAGGGGCAAATCCCTTCAGTAACCTTTCTGAGTCTTGATTTTCTTGCCTGTATATGGATAATAATAGCTAAAATACCTACCTCACAGGTAAGATTCAAATGAGCTAATGTATGTAAAGTACTTTGCAAGCCTTAAAAATTCTCAGATGGTGCCAGGCTGTCCTTGATTTGTATAGTCCCTCCAAATAATTCAGATCACAACCCATCCCTACCTGCCCATCTTGTCTATATCCTCACATAGAATTCTTCCTCAGGAAGGGGGTGGCCCATCTCAGATATCCCATCTTAGAGGAGCCTCCTGATTTCTCCTGATATCCCAAAGATATGAGTAGAGTTCGCTGAGTTGAGTTGTATGAGTTGTGTATGAGTTGACTGTTTCCTGTCATTGCTGACCCTCAATTGTATAACCAGCCTAGCCTCTGTTTCCTGATGACTTTTTTTTACTCCTCCTGTTCTTCAAAATCTTCATTAGTTATATGTTGTGGTCCCCTTACACCCAGCATTTAACACAATTCCTGGCATATGTAGACATTTAATAAATCCCTGTTGATCTACTGGCCACAGTGCTTCTCCACTGCCCTATATGTGATATTCATTTTAAATTAATTTGGAAACTGTTGTGTCCTATATCTATTGGCTGGCCATACAACAACACTAGACTGCTAATATTAAAGAAATGGGTCTTCATTTTTAGAAAGAGCTTGTGGTCATTTTGGGGGATCTTTAAAAAAATGTGCATCTCTCTGAAGGCATTGCAGTCCACTCTTCTCCTCTGTAATTCTGGGACCAACTCACGGTGCTTTTCCATTACCTTCCCCAAGCATAAATATTGATGGACAATCTCTAAACATCACTTACTATCATCATCCATAAATACATAAATTCCACGAGGTTTATCTCTTTCCCCACAGGTGGGGTCAGAATAAAAATGTTCATGATTCAATTAGTCCCCAGTAGCCTTCTACAATAACAAAGTGCTCCATCCTCAGAAAACCCTGAGAAGTCTCAGAACTATACAATTACTTAGACATTGAATTAGCCTAATAGTCTCCAGGAGTATTTTTAAACCTCCAACAAGCTACAGAAATCTCTAGTATGTTCCTCACTCCCACTTCTTTGCCAACATCTTCCCAAGCCCTGAGTCATCACCCTAGATTCTATTCTTTCCTTTTATTGCCGTGTCATTCCATTACTGGGATAAAAGGGCATTTGTTGTTTAATCAGCAGGAGGGCTCAGAGACACTGATAGGGCAAGTTCTGTGATAACAGAATGATGATTCAAGTGCTCTAACAAGGGATGAGGAGAACACGACTACATTCAATTTCAGGCTGAGCTGAGAAATAAACCCTTGGAGGCTTATCAAGCCAGAGGATGCTCTGAAGTACTTTCCACATGGGTATGGTTTCCCATGGAGAACCTTTTTATTATCCATTTTCTAATTCTTCAGAATTAAGAAAATTCTATCTGTAAAATAGGAGAGATAATAATAGTTGAAGTGCTTTCTCTCCAGGTAAGGCTTAACTTAAATAATGTATGTAAATCACCCAAATGGTTATAGACTCTCCTTGATTTACATATTCTCTCCGGGGTATGGATCAGGACCCGTACAGATATGCTGCTTGTGCAGGCAGCTGTTCCAAAATATTTCATTATGTAAAGCTAAATTATTTTTTAAAGTTATTTTTATTTTTATTTTTTATTTGTTTGCTACATAATGCACCCAGTTAACTCCCTCCTTTCTCCCCTCCTCCGTTAGAGAAGACATCATTTGACAAAAAGATATATGTATGTATAATAGAATGTCTTGGTTATTTCTGTTTATCAGTTCCTTCTCTGAAGGTGGGGGTATACAAGTTGTTCTTTAAACAATATTTCTGTTGCTATATATAGCATTGTGTTCATTTAACTCTTCATAATTTCACTTAGGTCATTCCATGAGAAACTGAATTCTTGATGAGAGACCACAGGGCCATTTTTTATGTATTTTTCCATATCTGATAGATGTCATTTCATTTATGTGGATGTTTTCACTAGTGGTGAGGACTCCAAGCATCTATCAATTAACAAGCACTTATTAGGTACATACTATTCCTTCCCAATCTTTGTGACTCTTGTCTATATCCTACAAATTTTTCCATCTGTCTGCTGATAAGTATTTGTTAATTAAACAATCAGTCAAGAAACATTTATTAAGTCCCCACTATATGCCAGACAATGGGTTAAGCACTGGGGCTATTTAAAAAGGCAAGAAGAGAGTTGTTATTCTTAAGGAGCTCATATTCTAATGGGGAAGAGAGATCACAATTACTATGTATTTCCAAGATATACAGAGTGTTCCAAAAAGCTTAGTGTAGTTCTATGTTATTAAAGCTTAAAATTGTACTAAAGCTTTTGGAACATCTTGTATACCTGTAAAGGGGAAATGAACTCAGAGAGAAGGTACTAATAGTTGGGGGTTTGGGGATGGAAAAGGAAGAGAAAAGTAAGGAAAATCTGAGATTTGAGCTGAGTTGAAAGAGGCCAGTGAATCCAGGAGAGAGAAGTGATGAAGGAAAACATCATAGCCATGGGGAAAGCTCGTACAAAGGCAATGAGGTTAGGAGATGAATGTTATGAGTGAAGAACAGCAAGAAAGCCAGAGGGTCCACTTGGGTTGCTAGGGACCTTTATATAGTCTGTGAGTTCTTAATCTTTTTTTGTGTTATGGACTCCTTTAGAAATCTGGTTAAATCTATGGACTTTTTCTCAGAATAATATTTATTACCTACATTCCAAATGGAAAGAAATGCTAAATTTCAGTTTAAAGGCTGATGAAAATGAAGATGTAACTTTTTCCCATTCAAGTACATTGATTCTTTGAAATCTATTCATGGATCCCAGGTTAAGACCCCCTTTTGTAGATCTTTTGACATTGTACCTAAATTAGAGAACTTACATGTTGACCTTATATTATCCTTTGCATTTGTGACCAGCCTATCTCTTTTTGGTAGTCGTCCATTCCCAATTGATTCCTTTTCTCTTGATAGTCAGAATTAACTCTAAATATGGTTTGTCCAGCCTAGAATATAGTGGTCCTATTATCTCCTGGGTATTCCTATCTTCATGTAATTTGCAATTTGCTTTCTTGGTTGACATGTCACACTATAACTAATATTGAGCTTGCAGCCCACTAAAATCCCTCATCTTTTTTTTTAGGGGATTTGCTGTCTAGCCACACCTTTTCCATCTTGTACTTGTGAAATTGAGTTTCCATACTCATGTATTAGACTCTCACATTTATCTCTATTAAACTTCAAATTATTTTTCTTGGCACAATATTAGAACCTGTCAAGAATTTTTCGAATCCTGATTCTGTTATATTGCATGTTAGCTATTTGTGTCAACTACAAATTTGATGAGGAAAAGAAAGGGAACATCTGTTCCTGTTTTATATATCTTGAGAAGCAATCCCTCAATGGCTCTTAAATTGTTCCTCCTTCAGTACAGATGTCCTCTACATATTTTGTCTAATTCAGAGGTTTTTTTCTTTGATATGTTTGTGTGTGTCTCTCTGTGTGTGTATGTATTTCTTCATATGACACATCTGGGACTCTAATAGGAAAGTCACAATGTAGTGGCTCTCCCAGCATTGGTGGAAAAACTAGTTTATAATAATCTTAACAGATCTTTTCCATTTTTCCTTTTGTTTGTCATTCTCCCTCTAATTGAGAAAAATGAAACTCAAGATGTTCGATGGTAGAAATAGAAATTCTCTTTTGAGATCACCTACTCAAACCCCTTCATTTTACACATATGGAAATCAAGGCCCAAAGAAGAATTTTTCTAAGCTTACCCAGATAGAAAAGTCCAGGACCAGAATTTGAATTTTAGCTCATCTGACTCTAAATATAGTATTCTTTCTATCTTGTTACTTCAAAAGGTCCACATTTATACATGTCTGCCTCTGCAGATCACAACTAACCCTTGTCTCTTTTCTCCTGAACCCTGATGGTCAGAGGTCGGCAACGTACGGCTCTCGAGCCATATCTGGCTCTTTTGAGGGCCAGATATGGCTCTTTCTGCAGGAGTCATAAAGTCCATTTTTTTTTTCAGGCGCTGTTACAGGAGTGCACACTGTGAGCACTGTACGGCTCTCACGAAATTACATTTTAAAAAATGTGGCATTTATGGCTCTCACGGCCAAAAAGGTTGCCGACCCCTGCTGATGGTGATAGCATTGGTAGATGACTGGAAGAGAGAGCTAATTTCCTACTAACTTTTATGCTGGCAAGACACGAGAAATTTATAGATGCTAAAAAACCATCCAGGCTCATAAAGGTAGGAAGTGTCTGAGTTCAAATATTAATTCCAGGTCCAGCACTAGCCACTGTACCATCTAGTTGCCTTTAGGCAATCTCAGCTAGTGAAATTATTCATATTTATTGGATATTCAATTATCCTTTTTTTTGAACTTCAGAGATAAATGCTTTTGAGGAGTGACAATTGAGGGGTGGCAGTCACTACAGGATTGTCCTTGAAGGTTACTGTTTTTATTATAATGAAGAATGGAGTTCTCAGACTCATCTTTCTGAAAAGTCACAGGAAAAGACAGGGGATTCAGGTGCTCTCCAGAGAATGTAAGCAGTATTCAAAGGGTCCAAATAGTAAACATTAGGGAAGAAAGGATCTCCTCCACCATTTCTCACTTGATAGCACAAGCAGAGCATTTACAAAGGGCATTAATAAGGATAAGCATTTATTAAGCACCTACTATCTGTCAGTCACTGTAATGGGTTCTGGGGATCCAAATATAAAAAATGAAATAGTCCCTATTCTCAAAGAGCTAACAGTTGAAGGTCTGGAGTAAAAATTGAATGGACAAACCAAGTACTAGTGGGCAGCTTATGAAAATATGCCTTCTAGATTTACTTCATAAACTCTAAGCCAAACTATTATTGATCAATGTTTTCCAGGTCTAATTATAAAGTTAGAAGAACACAGTTTAAAAAAAGTTATTAACCATACTGTAAATTTTGGGAAGCAACCATAAAAGTTCTTGATATATAAGGGATCAAGGAGAATATTTTGAAAATGATACTCCCTCCCTTCCATCTTGACATTTCTACAGAATGATCTTTTTAATTCTTGTTCTTACCCAATGGAAATGAACACATTTGACCAGAACTATAATCTAACAGAGTTAGGATCTAAGAGATCATTTAGTTTATTTTTGTCTTTAAGGAAACTGAGACCCAGAGAAGTTAAGAGAACTTTTCCAAGATGACTCAGCTAGTAAGAGACTAGTATCTGAATTCAAGTTCTTTGACTTTAATAATTCCAAAGACCCATGATTATAGAGGTATGGACACTCTTTTTAAATCTACAGATCATAATCTATTTACTTTAGCAGGTAGTCTTCATGAATTAAGAAGTTAAGGTAGTGTAGCCCAAAGAGTGCTGACTCTTATAGTTAGAAGTCCTGGGTTCAAATCCTGACTCTGGGGCTTATGATCAATGATTTTGGGCAAAGTCCTATCCCTCTCTGGGCCTTACTTTCCTCATTTGTAATATGTAAGAATTGAACTAGGTAGTCCTTAAAGGCCCTACAAGAGCTAGATCTATGATTTTCTGAATTGCTATGTTTCAAAAAAAAAATCACCTGTTGGTCAATTCTTTAGTAAAGATTTTTTTCTAGATTGAGTTACTGACAAGAGACCCTGAGTCTGAGGTCAGTTCAGTACTGGAGCCTTTCTAGTGTGATAGAACTTCCCAAAGGTTTTGCTCTGTTAACATAGTCTTTGAGAATCCAGTGTCCCCTCTGGGCCATAATGAGGCATCTGAAGTGGGCTTCAATGGAAGAACAGGTATATGTAAAGTTAGAAGATAATCAAAGCCCAGAAAGCTCAGTGAGATTTGAAGTTTTTTTCCCCATTTAGTGCCAATATCCTTCCTCCATCTCTTTGATCATGAAGATTTCAGAACTCAAAGAGGTTTTCAAAACTTTCCAATTTTACAATTCAATGTGGGTCATTCTTGGCATAAGTTGTAAAATAAATTGGCTTATGGTGGGGAAAGCACTTTTCTATTGCATTATGACCTCTGAGCATTACATTTATTACAGCCCAGTTGGATGGCATTTTCTGAAACCCGGTAGTGTGTGGGATGCAGGAAGGATGTATGAATTACTCCCATCTATTGTGAGTCTACTGTGGAGTCAAAACACGTAGGTCTTGTAATTTCATTCACACCTACCTGTTTCTTCTCTTGCTAATTTCAGGACAGGTTATTCCTGGAAGAAACTGAGAACATTGAGTTTGTGTGATTATTGCCTAGAAACTGATCTGTTAACTAGTTTGAATTTAAAGTCTCTGTGCTTATTTTAAGGGGGAAAAAACCCACGAGTTATCTAGTTTATAGAGAGGGAAAATTTTGTGCTGCCCTGAGATGTCAAAGCTTTTTTCCCTCCTCAAAATGCCTGGGTTTTATTTGTGTATAGGTTATTGTTGAGATAGTAGGTAGTAAAGTAGATACAGTTCTTGGGCCTGAAGTCAAGACTCATCTTCCTGAGTTCAAATCTGGTCTCAGACACTTACTAGCTGTATAATCTTGGGCAAATCACTTAACCTTGTTTGCCTTGGTTTCTTCATTTGTAAAATGAGCTGGAGAGAGAAATGGCAAACCACTCCAGTATCTTTGCCAAGAAAACCCAAAATGAGGTCATGAGGAGTCAGAAATGACTGAATAAAAAGATTATTGGTACAATATAAGTATAATGTGAGCTCCTTAAGGACAAAGACTGTTTTATTGATAAGAATGACCAATGGGGGCACCTTTTCCCCTTGCTTTCCCTTCACCCACTTTCTTGAACATTGGGGCAGCTAGACCCCCTTAGGACTGGGATTGAGACACTTAGGTGGTACAGTGGGTAGAGTGCTAGATCTGGAGTTAGTAAGTCCTGAGTTTGAATCAGGACTCAGATACTAGCTGTGTGACCTTGGGAAAATCACTTAGCCTCTTTCTGACTCAATTTTCTCATTTGCAAAATAAAGATAATAATAGTATCTAACTCCCAGGGTTGTGGTGAGGATAAAATGTGATATGAGGTTAATATGAGGAGGATGAGATTCATAAAGTACTTTGCAAACCAAAGAGAGTTTCATCTCCTCCTCTTCCTCCTTTTTCTTCTCCCCTTCCTCCTCCTCCTCCTCCTCCTCCTCCTTTTCCTCCTCATGTCCCCCCACCTCTTTACTCTCAAAGATTTTAACTATGGACTTCTCTTGAAGAATCTGTGGAACTGCTTGAGAATATATGTCTTTCTTACAAGAAATCAACTTCATCCATGACACCATTCTCAACTTTCTCTCCACCAGTCTGGAATGATATCCCCTTTCACATAAATTAGCCATATGCAAAACATCCCCAGTTTGTTGGAAGCCTGGTTTCATATTGACTTATCCATGTACACATTATTTCCCTGTGGTAGGAAATACAAGCTCCATGAGATTAGGGATCATTTGAGGTTTGTCTTTGTATCCCCAGGGCCTAGCAGAGAGCCTAACACAGTGGGCTTTTAATATATACTTATTTGGAAGAATGAATGAATAGCAAGAGACAGCTCTAGGCACAAAATAGATGCCCACAAATTATTGTTGAATTGAACATCCTTGATCTTGGCTTCAGCTTCAGGGGCAGTTGTTAGCTGTAGAAAATTTGCATTCACCATTTCTGGAATTTATTTTTTCCAATGTTTGAGTTTTCAAGTCCCCGTGGCATATGGTACATTCAAGAAAGTAATGTGGAAACAAAGCCATTGATATGATTAAAGCACACAGAAGTCTTTAGTTGTTTGATATTCACTTCCTAGATATTTTTTAAATGCTGGTTTCATCTGTTCATTCACTCAGCAATCCCAAAGGTCAGGGCTTCCACTTACATGCTGTGTAAATGAGTGGTTGAACTTCAAATTTCCATGTGTTTGACACAGTGGCACAGCAGACACATTGATGCCTACTGCTTCCTCCTACACAGAAACCTTTCCTGGCACAGTAAATGTTCGTGGGGCTCCAATGAAAGAGAAAAGGAGGGCAAATCCGGCAGTTCCTGCTCTCTCTGGGTAGATCTAAGCACTGCGGAGGTGGATCTATTTGAGGTGGGGCAAATTAAGAAGCTACTGCTAGATTTATCCCAGGCAGTGCAAACATTTCTGCATAAAAATTCATCCAAATAGTGAAGGCTCCCAAGGACAAAGATAATGATGCTATATGTTTATAAAGAGGCTGCCTGGTGGCTGAATGTTGCTCCTGGAGCCAGCTCAATGATTAGATATTTATATCTAGTAGACTGGCAGAGAACGAAGAGAGAGAAAAAACAAAAACAAAAGAAAACGAGGGGATGCTGAAATATTTGTGTATCACTCCTTCCTGGGTAAAAAATCAGAGTATTCTCTGATCATTGTTATCCTAAGGGGAAGTGAGTCTCTCTGAGCCCCAAGAGAGTAAAGACTCCCACCTGCTAAGAGAGGGAGAGCTGGGCTAAGGAAATCATGGAATTAAGAAAGGGAGGACACACTGGACACTTTCATTTGTCTGGTGTTGCGCTTCCTGAGAGACTGAAAGAGGTCTCTCTTGCTCTGTATTATTCTGATCCCATTTTTCAGAGACTCTCTAATCCATTGGTCAGAGGAGTCCCATTGAATAAATATAGGGGCTTCCTAAGGATCAGCTTCCTTCATTAGAGCCTTCTTTGATCCTTGACTTGAAACCACTGAGAGAAGTAAGTCTCCTCTCCAAGTAGTCATGAATCATTTATCCAATATTCTGCCTCCCATACCACTTAGAAATGCCCCCTTCTTGGCTGTACCCAATCACTGTTGTATCCTTACACTGAGTCAGTGTAAAAACATAGATTGTTGATTTGTTTGATCACATTTAGATTATCCAGATGCTGAGATTCTCTTGCTCAGGGCTATTCCCAGGGGTGATGGTGGTGGTATGAGGAGGATGTGGGTGAGGAGAGAGAAACTATGAGTAACTGAGTTCTTGTAATCTGAGGGAACCTTGTTATTTTGTTCATGCTGAATCATAAACTGTTAGAAATGGAAGATGTCTTAGAGATCAGTTAATTTCACCCCTTATTTTATAGATGATGAAATGGAGGCCAAATTGGTTAAGTGTGGGGTTATTCAAAGCCTTAATTTAATTATTAATAAAAATAATAAATAATAAAATAAAAATTAAATAAAATAAAATTTTTATTAATTAAAAATATTAATAAAATGCAGGTGTTTCAGTGGAGTCATGAACTCACCAATATGGGTTCTTGTTCTAGTTTGGAGAGCAATCCATCTACCTTTTCTTATCATGAGCAGTTCTTGCTGGAAGTCTTTGATATTATATGGGCATTGTATAGTGCTCAGGTTATCTTTTCATCTTTTGCTCTCAATTCATGATTGGCTCACCTCTTCTAATGATACATTTCCCAGATGATACCTCCAAAACCACTTTGTGGCAGCTAGGTGGCACAATAGATAGAATGCAGGGCCTGGGGTTGGGAAAACCCAAGTTCAAATCCTGCCTCAAAAACTTATTAGCTATGTGACTCTGGACCAGTCACTGAACCTCTGTCTGCCTCAGTTTCCTCATCTACAAAATGGAGATAATAATAGCACAAGTTGAGGCAGAGGGTTGTGATGGAATACTACTGTGCTGTAAGAAACAAGTTAATTTTGGAAAAACACAGAAAAACTAATATGGAATTATGAAAAGTAAAATGACCAGAAACCAAGAGAAGATTATATACAGCAAAAGAAATAGTTTGAATGATGTGTATTTTCCTCTCTAAAGAAAGAACTGATAAATAGAAATAAATATGACAGTTTCATATATACGTATATCTTTTTGTCAAATGATGCCTTCTTTTAATGGAGGGAGGGGAAGGTAGGAAGAGACTTAACTGGGTATTTTAATGTAATAAACAAACAAATTAAATTTTTAAAAAAATATTAGCACCCCCAGGGTTTCTGTGAGGTTGAAATATTTGTCAATTTTTTATTCACAGTGCCTGGCACATAGTAGGCATTGTATAAACGTTAGCCGTTATTATTACTATATTAATTATTACCTGGTTTGCAAATCATCATTGGTAATATATCACAGCCTACTTGTGCTCTTTAG
Source organism: Gracilinanus agilis (assembly GCF_016433145.1). Lineage (NCBI taxonomy): Eukaryota > Metazoa > Chordata > Mammalia > Didelphimorphia > Didelphidae > Gracilinanus > Gracilinanus agilis. The sequence continues at coordinate 119,742,562 of NC_058132.1, read as the reverse complement.
ACATCTTTCTGGTTCTCTCTGTGTCACATGCAATTTTGATTCTTTGGCTGCTGGGGAGTCCATGATTTGTAGGCATATAACATCTTCATTGATAAATCTGATCTCATTAATGTGGATGTGCCTTCTGATGCTGCACATTATAATTCATGTGGATATAATCATCGTGGATAATTCTGAGGTCTCCCATAAACATTCTATGGGAGGATTCACCGAAGATGCTTGGTGATCCTCAACCTTTCCTGAAATCATATAGGTACCAAATGGCTCATGTGGGCTCTTCTCAAGTTATGCCTAATTTTTGCTATTTAAACAGATTATCTCCTTTACCAGGCACAGATCTTTGTGATTATAACCTTTATGCTGTTTCCTGACAATTTCCATGAATAATATTCTGCAAATCACTCGTGTACATCACACCCTTTCTATTGCCCTTTTGGTGATGCTACCATGTTTCTTCAGAAATTGCAGTATTCCATGACTCATAGTCATACACCAGCACTAGAAGAATATCGATGTTAAAATATGGGACATTTTTTCCAAGGAGAATCTTACTCCAGGCACTGTAAAATTTCCAAAATTTTGTTCTATCCTTCTTGTTTAATTCTAAGGTCAAGTTATTATCTGTTGGTATTGTGTAGCCATGATCTACGTACTGATGGGTTATTTCTATGGGCTGCACACATATCGTATTCTAAACAATAGGCATGCTCCATCCAATTGATTTTTGCTGTGTGGACATCTAGGCTAAACTCTTTGAAGGATCATGAATCTCATTCAGGAGATTGTAATGTTCCAGGGCTAAATGCACTCAGCACAGTATTATGTTTAGTCAATCAGTCAATAAACTTTTTTAAATGTGCTTGTTATGCACTAGGCACTAGACTAAGTTCTGGGGATTCAAAAGAAAGGCAAAAGACACCCCTTACTCTCAGGGAGCTCACAATCTAATAATAGGGGAGCCACAATATGCAAGCAACCATGTAAAAACAAGCTATGGACAGGATAGAACATTACAATCTCCTGAATGAGATTCATGATCCTTCAAAGAGTTTAGCCTAGATGTCCACACAGTAAAAATCAATTGGATGGAACATGCCTATTGTTTAGAATACGATATGTGTGCAGCCCATAGAAATAATCCATCAGTACGTAGATCATGGCTACACAATGCCAACAGATAATAACTTGACCTTAGAATTAAACAAGAAGGATAGAACAAAATTTTGGAAATTTTGCAGTGCCTGGAGTAAGATTCTCCTTGGGAAAAAAAATTGGAAATAATCAACAGAGGGAAGGCATTAGAATTAGAAGACCTCAGAAAATGTTTCTTCCCTGTAGAATGTGGGATGTTATCTGGGACTTGAAAGAAAATCAGGAGGCAGAGGAGGGGAAATAATAATATCCAGAACCAGGAGATGGAATATCTTGTTTGAGGAACAGCAAGGAAGCCAGTGTCACTAGACACTGGGGGGAAGAAGGTGGGTAAGTATAAGAATACTGGAAAGGTGGGAAGGGTAAGTTATAAGATATTTTTTAAATGCTAAATAGAGAATTTTCTATTTCATCCAAGAGGGAATAGGGAACCAATGGTGTTTTTTGAGTGGAGTGATGACATGATTAGACTTGTGCTTTAAGACTACTTTGATAGCTGAGTGGAGGATAGATTAGAGAAAAGACTTGTGGCAGGGGGACCAAACCTACTGTAATTGTAATATTCTAGGTGGGAGTTGATGAGGATCTCTATAAGGGTAGTGGTGGCATTAGAGGAGAGAGGGGATCATATGTTTTTAAAAATAATATTTTACCTTTTTCCTCAATTACATGAAAAAAAACACAATTTTTAACCTTTGTTAAAGTTTGAACCAAATTCTCACCCTTCCCTCTCTACCCTCCCCACTTCCTGAGCATGTGCAGTAGCGCGAAACATTTTCCCATATTAGTCATTTTGTGAAAAGAGAGCTAAAAAAAAGAGAAATGAAGAAATAAAGTGAAATATTGTATATCTCAATTTGCATTTAGAATCCATTAGTTCTTTCTCTGAATGTAAATGGACTTTTTCATCATGAATTCTTGAGGATTTTCTTAGATCACTGTATTACAAAAAAATAGCTAAGTCACTCATAAATGTTCATCATATAATATTGTTGTTACTACATAAAATGTTTTCTTGGTTCTTCACTTTGCATCAGTTCATGTCAGTCTTTCCAGGTTTTCTGAAATCACCCTTCTCGTCATTTCTTATAACATAGTTGTATTCCATTGCAATCATACACCACAATTTGTTTAGCTATTCCACAATAGATGGACACCCTCTCAATTTCTAATTCTTTGCCCCTAAAAAAGAGGTAAATAAATATTTTTGTGCAAATAAACTCTTTTCCCTTTTTAAAAAATTTCTTTGGGATACAATCCCAATAGTGATATTGCTGGATCAATGCACAGTTTTAAAGCCTTTGGGCATAGTTCCAAACAACTCCCCAGAATGTTTGGATCACCTTATAACTCCACCAGCAGGGAATTAGTGTCCTAATTTTTCCATATCTCATCCAACATTTATTATTTTCCTTTTCTGTCATATCAGCTAATCTGATAGATATGAGGTGATTCTTCAGAGTTGTTTTAATTTGCATTTCTCTATTCAAGAGTGATTTAAAACATTTTTTCAAGTGACCATATATAGCCTTGGTTTCTTCATCTGAAAGCTGCCTGTTTTTTTCCTTTGACCATTTATCAGTTGGGGTATGAGTTTTATCCTCATAAATTTGACTCAGTTCTCCATATATTTGAGAAATGAGGCCTTTGTCAGAGATACATGCCACAAAATTCCCACCCCTCAGTTTTCTTCTTTTCTTCTAATCTTAGTTATGTTGTTTGTGCAAAAACTTTTCAGTTTAATATAACAAATGTTATCCATTTTACATCTTATAATGTTTTTCATTTCTTGTTTGGCCGTAAATTCTTCCTTTATCCTTAGAGTTTAAAAATCGACTACTTTATGTTGCTTTAATTTACTTATGGTAGCACCTTTTAAATCTAAATCATGTATCCATTTTGACCTTAATTTGATATACTGTGTGAGATGCTGGTCTATAACTAGTCTCCACCATATATTTTTTGTTCTTTTTTTTCCAGTAGTTTCTGTCAAATAGTGGTTTCTTATCCCAAAAGCTCAGAACTTATACTTTATTAAACACTGAATACCTGTAGATAGTTACCACTTAATATTGTGCAGGTAATATATTCCACTGATCTACTGCTCTATTTCTTAGCCAGCACCAGATTGTTTTGATAATACAACTTTGTAATAAAGTTTGAGATCTAGTGGTCCTATGCCACCTTCTTTCATATTGTTTTCATTGATTTCTTTGATATTCTTGATCTTTTGTTCTTCCAGATGAATTTTGATATTATTTTTAGGTCTATAAAATAATTTTTGAGCAATTCAATTGGAATGGTACTGAATAAGTAATTTAATTTAGGTAGGATTGTCATTTTTATTATATTGGCTCAGCCAGCCAAAAAACAATAATTATTTTTCTAGTTTAGATCTGACTTGATTTTTGTGAAAAGTATTTTGTAATTGTGCCATATGATTTCTGGGTTTGTCTTGACAGGCAGACTCCCATATATTTAACATTATCAATACTTAATTTAAATATAATTTCTTTTTCTAGTTCTTATTTCTGGGCTTTGTTGGAAATATAAAGAAATGTGGATGATTTCTGTGAATTCATTTTAGATACTGCAACTTGCTAGAGTTGTTAATTATTTAAACTAGTTTTTTTTTTTTGTTGAATCTTTAGGCTTCTCTAAGTATACCATTTGCAAAGACTGATCATTTTGTTTCTTCATTGTCTATTCTAATTCCTTTGATTCCTTTTTCAAGAAGGGATCATATGTGAAAGTACACCTGAAAGAGGTCATCATTTTCCATTTTACTCTGTACTGGTCATTCTCCAAGATACTGGCAAATTCCTTTAGCAAATGGATATCTTCTTATTTTATGTTTTGCTTGACAGTAAAAATAGAGTTATCACACTCACATCAAAGAAACACAGCATCTTGTTGGAGAAAAGACTTTAAAGCAGCATTTTTCTCTGCCAAATTAAAGGCCTTTTTATATTTACTAAGTAAGCACAGGAGGAGCTTACATTTGCTGTACCTTTCAGGCAATTGTGTAACCATAAAGATAAGATATGCTGTAAAATACCATTAGCTAAAGCCTATCTATTCTCTTTTCATCACTTTTAATAGGATTTATTTTTTTTATAACTTTTTGGATTATTTCACTTATTCATTTTGGGGAGGATGTTTAATTTTTTCCAACTTACACATAAAAACATTTTGGGCATTTTTCTGACAACATTTTAAGTTCCACATTCTCTCCCTTTCTCTTCCTCTTCCCCTCTTCCTAAGACAGTAAGCAATTTAATATTGGTTATTCATGTGTTTTGATCATTGTATTACTGAGAATAGCTAAATCATTCATAAATATTTAGCATACATTATTACTGTTATTATATATAAGGTTCTCCTTGTTCTTCTCACTTCACTCTGCATCAGTTCATGAGATCTTTCCAGGTTTTTCAGAATCCTCTTACTCATTATTTCTTATAGCACATTATTTTTCATTAAAATCATCATCACAACTTATTCAGTAACTCCCAATTGATGGGCATTCTCCTTGGTTTCCAATTCTTTACTACCATAAAAAAGAGTTGGTATAAATATTTTTGTATGTTTTCCCTTAAAAAAAATAAACAACACCAACTCTGTGAGATACAGATGTAGTAGTGGCGTTGCTGAATCAAAGGGGATGTGGTTTTATAGTACTTTGAGCATAGTTCCAAATTGTTTTTCAGGATGATTAGAATGATCACACCTTCTCTATGGATTATTTTATAAGAATTTTGAAGCAATGAAAAAGAAAACATATAAATTCATACTTATTAGTGCCCCCTCTTGATCACTTTTTTGGTGGAAAAAGCATTTGTGATATTTTCAAGTAATCAATATGATTTCCTCTTTCAGACATCTTCCAAATGGATTCCTATCTTCAAAATTGTGTCACATTTAATGCAATCAACATTTATCAGGAATTATCTTTTCAGCCCCATCTCTTGATTTCCATAGCCTTCTTCAAAACTCAGTTAAAATTCCATCTACCCCAGTATGCCTTTCCTGGTATCTCCAGAGGCTAATACCTTACCTTCTCAGATTACCTTCCTTCTATTCTGTCTGTCTTTCTCTCTCTCTCTCTCTCTCTCTCTCTCTCTCTCTCTCTCTCTCTCTCTCTCTCTATATANCATACTTATTAGTGCCCCCTCTTGATCACTTTTTTGGTGGAAAAAGCATTTGTGATATTTTCAAGTAATCAATATGATTTCCTCTTTCAGACATCTTCCAAATGGATTCCTATCTTCAAAATTGTGTCACATTTAATGCAATCAACATTTATCAGGAATTATCTTTTCAGCCCCATCTCTTGATTTCCATAGCCTTCTTCAAAACTCAGTTAAAATTCCATCTACCCCAGTATGCCTTTCCTGGTATCTCCAGAGGCTAATACCTTACCTTCTCAGATTACCTTCCTTCTATTCTGTCTGTCTTTCTCTCTCTCTCTCTCTCTCTCTCTCTCTCTCTCTCTCTCTCTCTCTCTCTCTCTCTCTCTCTCTTTCTCTCTCTCTCTCTCTCTCTATATATATATATATATATATATGAATATATACAATTTTAAATTTATTTGATTTTATTTTTTAAAACACACACTTATTTACATGTTGTCTCTCCTGAGGGCAAGGTCTCTGTTTTTTTTTAAATATTTCTTTAAATCCTTAGTGCTTAACTCAGTGATTACAAAATCATAATTATTCAATAAATGTTGTTGACTTGACTTGACTTAACTATGATTTTCCAGGGGCCATGCTAGGTGCTATGGTTATAGCTCAAAGACAAAAATAAAACAATTCCTACTCTCAAAAAATTTACTTTCTATTGGTTGAGGCATGTATATTTATAAACATATAAAGCATACAAATATATACATATAATATATAAGCAACATGTATATCTATAAATAAATAGGCAATAAATATAAAGAAATTGGGGGAGGGCACCAGTACCTGCAGGGAGGGGACAGTTTTTTTTTTTTCTGTATTCATTTGATCTGGTCCAGCCACCCTTTCCAAATTCACCATTTTAAATTTAATTTCCTCTTCTTAAGCACGTTGAGTGTTAAGGTGTTATTGATAATGAAAGTGGGCCCTGAAAGATGAAATAGATTGAAAATATAAATTTTCAAGCAAGTCTTAATTCTACATATAGTCTTACAATTAAGTCCTCCCACCCCTAATCAATTTACAAGTACAAATGGGGGAAGAGTTGGAAATTCATCATGTTAAGAACTCTGGTTGATACAAATTCAGTATCAGTCAAGAGTGAAGAATCTGAGATCTTTGACTGCCTTAAGAAAGGCACAGCTTTAAAGAATAATAATCTGACTTTGCTTTTCCTGGCCAATTTACATTTGGATTGCCATGTTCAGTTCTTGGCATTGATATGACAGAGAATGTGCAGAGGAGGGAAATGAGCCTAGTGGATGGTCAAGAATTCATTGCATGTGAGGATCATTTAGAAGAGCTGAACATGTTTAAGGGAAAGGAAGACTTTGGGGATAGGAAGAGGATAGGGCACAATGACCTCCAAGGACTTGACGCTGTCATAAAGAAGAAATATTAGATTTATCTTATTTGTTTCCAGTGGACAGAACTAGGGGCAACAATTGGAGTTGTGAAGAAGGCAATTTAGGCTTCACATCAAGCCTTAACTTCCTAACAATTGGAATTGAGAAAAAAATGGAATGGCTGCTTCAGGAGAAAGTAGAGTGATGCTCTCTAAGCAATGACTGGAGTCTGCTTCTCAGGTGTGACATTAAAAAAGCTATTTTCCAGATATGTTTTGGACTAGGTGATTTCTGAAATTCGATGGCCCTATAATACAATGAATTATTTTTTAAAATTGTAGGATGTTTGGGATATATTCCTAACCTTATGAAAGACTACTACCACTATCCATTCCCATTAATTGTCCAGAAAGAGAATACCAAGTAGGATGAACCATTAATCCAACTCTGCCTTGTACCTATCAATCAAATAATCAATCAGCAAGTATTTATATTAGATGCTAGGCACTGGAAATACAAAAACAAATATGCAAGTGATAGCTTCAGTTCTCAGGGAGATTGTGTTCTGCCAGAGGAGATAGTATCCTACATATATCAATATATACAGAGTATGTACAAATTATTATTATATTAATTATATATCATATATAATTAATATAAAATAATTACATTAAATATACATAACATTAAATTATATTATTATTAACATTATACATTATACAATATAACATTAAGTTATATTGTATATAACATATATAACATTGTATATAACATATATAGCATTAAATATACATATGTTATATTGTATATATAACATGTATAACATTAAATATACATGTATATTTAATTTGAAGGAGAAGGCAATAGTAGCTGGGAGGGGAATTATGTAGAAGGTAACACTAGACCTGAACTTAGAAGGGAATTAATAATAATAATAAAGCTAAAATTTCTATAACACTTAGCAAGCTCTACGCTAAGTGTTTTACAATGATTATCTCATTTGCTTCTCACAAGAACCCTGAGAGGTAGGTGCTATTTGGTGGTTTTTCAATTATTTTTCAGTTATATCTGACTCTTTTGTGACCCTATTTGGATTTGTTTGTTTTTTTTAAACCCTCACCTTCTGTCTTAGAATCAATACTGCTTATTAGTTCCAAGGCAGAAGAGTAGTAAGGGCTAGGCAATGGGGGTCATGCGACTTGCCTATTTGGGGTTTTCTTGGCAAAGATACTGGAATGGTTTGCCATTTCTTTTTCTAGCTCATTCTATGGAAAAGGAAACTGAGGCAAACAGAATGAAGTGACTTACCTAGGCTCACACAGCTGATAAGTGTTTGAGGCTTGAGTTAAACTCTGGAAGATTACCTGGTACTCTATCCATTGCTCCACCTAGTTGCCCATGTACTATTATCTCCATTTTTTAAAAAAATTTTTTAAACCCTTAACTTCTGTGTATTGACTTATAGGTGGAAGAGTGGTAAGGGTAGGCAATGGGGGTCAAGTGACTTGCCCAGGGTCACACAGCTGGGAAGTATCTGAGGCCGGATTTGAACCTAGGACCTCCCATCTCTAGGCCTGGCTCTCAATCCACTGAGCTACCCAGCTGCCCCACTCTCCATTTGATAAATAAGGAAACTGAGGCAAACAATGATTCCCCTCCTCCCCCGTGTCACAGCTAGTGAAGTACCTAAAATTGGATTAGAACTCAGGTCTCCTAGCTCCAGACCCAGCACTCTATAGGTACACGATAAAAAATCTGTTGAATAAGTGACTGAATGAATATACCTTCGTCCCAGGAGCCATTCCTATTCAGCAGATCTACATTCCAAGAGAAAATTGGGTAAAAGACACTGAATTGATAATAAAGAAAAATCATTTTCCTAAACCAGATCCCCTGACAGTGACAGAGATTAGATATTGATTCTTTTCTGTTCTCAAGCACTATTGGAGACTTTGTGGTGTTTCTTAGAGGGGGCAATCACTCCTGAGTTGAGTTCAGAGTTAATTATAGCGTAGAGTACCAGAATGCTCCTGGCAGGGCATGGCATTCCTTACGTCAATTAAAAATGTATACTGGTGCCATAGGGGGCCGTAAGAATGGACCATGACTCTCTCCTTTGAAGCAACAGACACTGGAAACGATTTAGATAAGAGGGGCCAGCAGGAAAAGGACTGATTTGTGTCTCCTTTTTCAGTGGGATTTTGAATCATTCATGCGGCATGTATCTGGAGAGTTGGAGTGAGTCATATATTGCTAACTATAGAAGAAAAAAAATGTATTTCCTAAGCTTCTGAGCTATTACTCATTCCCCCTTCCCCCATTCTGCATCAGCAAAGCATGGTAGCCTTACTTCTCCCGCCTACTGAGTGATGATCCAATATTCTCCCAGGCAGGCAGGTCTGACACAATTCCCCTCTAACTCTGATAAATTTGGCAGGAGGCTTCTTATTTGGCTCGTGAGATGTTTGCATTAATGTGGGACTTATTTTTAGTTTGGGTGTTAAAGGAATTGTTTAGTAACAAAATGGAACGTTTAGATTGTAGAGCAGCTGGGGAAATTGCTCTTATTTTACATTGCAATATTTGAACAAATAAATATTCTTTGCCGTGACTCATTACTCATGTGGGAAAGAGGGTCTTTTCATATGTGCTCTTCCTCTAGCTGATAGCTGGAGCTGCTTCCCCTTTCCTTGTTCAGAGAGAATTTTCACTGAGCTCAGGAGGAATGACCTGGGAGGTGACTAACACATCCTCCATGGCTCCGGCGGATGGATGGATTGGTTGGGGAAGGAGTGGACGCTGGAGAAACATGAGTGCAATTATAGGTGGGATCAGAATTGCGATGTGACCTTGGGCAGTTCCACCTTTCAGTGACTCACATGCCTTGTCTAATAGCCACAGAACTACCCAGCCATTTAGTTTAGGCAGAGGAAAGCATTTTCTGACGGGAAAATTATTAAGGAATAGAGAAGTTGTGGGATTTTAAAAGGATAATAAAAAAAAAGCTGACATTTATATAGCCCTTTAAGGTTTGCAAAGCACTTTACATACATTATCTAATTTGATCCTCACAACAACTTTGTCAAGTAAGTAAAAATAATAGTAATGATAGCTAACATTTATGTGCTGGAAGATTTGCAAAGTGCCTTCACATATATTATCTCATCTTAAACTCTCAAAACCCTGTGAAGTAAGCAGAGATGGATATTATCACTCTCCCTATTTTTCCAGATGAGGCAGCTTAGATTTGGAAAGGTTCACACGTTGGCAAAGGTGGGATTTGAACCGAGGTCTTCCTGACTTTCCCGGGTGCCATATGCTTCTCTCTTGGACAGAAGATAGCTGAAAAGTAGTATTGCAGAAGCTTTGGGGGCAAGGCAAGGTAATTTCCCAAAGATCCTTTCAGTCCTATGATCTTTTTTTAAACCCTTAACTTCTGTGTATTGGCTCCAAGGCAGAAGAGTGGTAAGGATGGGCAATGGGGGTTAAGTGACCTGCCCAGGGTCACACAGCTGGGAAGTATGTCTGAGGCCAAATTTGAACCTAGGACCTCCCGTCTCTAGGCTTGACTCTCAATCCACTGAGCTACCCAGCTGCCCCTCCAGTCCTATGATTTTAACATTCTAAAATATAAAAATGTTGGAGGAGATGAGTCAGGTGATATCCATACAGGTTGGGAGCTATTTTTCAGAAAGAGGCTTTATAAGATGATCTGAAAACAAATTATCATTTGACTTTATTTTGTTTTGTTACATGTAAAGTTCATGCATGATTGGGTGCCTTCTGGATGAGAGAGACCTGGTGAATTGAAGTGTTTGTAAAATAGCCCTGTAAAAGAAATTCAATTCTGATTCTCACACCAACCTGGGGAAGTAGGTGCTATTATTATCCTTGGTTTACAGAAAAGGAAAATGAGGCAGGCCGAAGTTAAGTGACTTGCCCAGGGTTACACAGCTAGTAAGTATCTAAGCCTGGGTTTGAATTCAGGTCTTCCTGATTCCAGGTTTAGCAATCCATTCATCATATTGCCTACCTCTTCCATTGCTTACAAAGGAATAAAATATGGTTATGGATAAGATTTTTATTTTTAGTGCATTCATTGATTAATTCTTCTCAACTTGCCAATGAAAATGAGAATAGAATTTTTTTTCTAATGTAAAAGAGATCTGTAGGGGCATTCCAATGGGACATGCTCATTATTTTCCTTCCAGAGCATCCAGGGGGCCAGAATCAGACCCCAAAGTTCCCACTTGTCAACTAGAACAGAGAAGAACAATTCTGAGTATGTTCCAGGGGATGGCCACTATGGGCCAATTTAGCCCCTGCTACACTTGCATAAAATTCATTCATTTTTGCATGATTTGATAAATATCTATAATATATAAGATAAAATTTTAGGTATTGGGAATATCTAGACCAAAAAATGATACAGTACCTGCCCTCAAGGGTCTAATTCAAAATCTGAGAAGTAGAAGAGAACAAGAAGAATGGAGGTGAAAAAATTGCATTTAGCAATTAAAAGGTCACTAGCAATCTTGGAAAAAAATTATTATTGTTATTTTAATAAAATCCTTACTTTCTATCTTAGAATCAATACTGTGTATTAGTTCTGAGGCAGAAGAGTGGTAAAGGCTAGGCTGTGGGGGTTAAGTGACTTGCCCAGGGTCACATAGCTAGGAAGTGTCCAAGATCATATTTGAACCCAGGAACTCCTATTTCTGGGCCTGGCTCGTGATCCACTAAGTCACCTGGATGCCTACCAAGAGAATAGTTTCAACATGAGTTATAATATGAGAAGGAAGTAGAAACATTGAGCATAAGCCGATAAGTACTTTGGATGTAGTGAAGAAAACAACTGAAAATTCATTCCTGGAGTGATGGTAGAACATTGGCTTATCTTCATATGCATATTAAAAAAACCTTAGTGGGTATCAAATTGAGGTCTAGGATCTCCCCAACATTTTGTTTCTTATTCCTGTTCTTTTTAAAAATTGAAGAAAGATATTATATCTTGTCAAAAATATACTTTAAGCTGGTACAGTCAGTGGCCTCATGGTAATCCTGTCACACTAGCTGATAACCCAAACAGTATCTTTTTATTTGTTATTTTTATTATTTAAAATAATTTGTATTAATATATTTTTTTACTTCATCATAGTATCACATGTATCCCTCCTCCCTCAGAGAGCCATTCCATCTGACAAATAATATTTTATGGAGTGAATAAAGAGAAACAAAAAAGTCAACACAAATGATTATACTCAGAAAAAGTCCAAACACAAGCACAGTGTGTAATGCTTGTGGACTTCCCTCCTCCTTGAAGTTTAGAGGTGTCTTCTTATATCTCTTCATTTGAGACCCATTTCATCTTTATAATTCTGTTAAATTTACTTTTGTTTTTTGTGTGATTTTTTCCATTTAAATCATTGTAGTTAGTGTGTATATTGTTTTCTTGGCTTCATTTACTTCACTCTGGGTTTGTTTATATATAATTTTCTTTACTTCTCTTGTATTCATCACACATCATTTCTTATAGCACATTTCATTCATGTATCACAATTTGTTTGGCTATTCCCCTATTGAAGGACGTTTACTTGCTTACAATTTTTAGTTATCACATAAAGTGCTGCTATAAATGTTCTAGAAAAATAATTTTTTAGTGTTTTGGAATATATAGGGACTTTATCCTTATCAATGCATTCTTTGAGGAATAAGTTCCATAATGGAATCTCTGGTTCAAGGGAATGGATATTTAAGTCATTTTCTTTGCATAATTCCAAATTGCTTTCCAAAATGGTTGGACCATTTCATAGCTCCACCAACAATGTATTAGCCTATCTTTCCACAACCCCTCTACCATTGAGTGCTGCCAATTGGAGTCATCTTTGCCAATTTGTAGGGTATGAGGTGAAGCCTCCAGATTGTTTTGATCTGCATTTCTCTTTTTAGTAGTAATTTGAAACATTATTTTTTCCCCATGTGGTTGTGAATACTTTGTAATTCTTTTGAGAATTGTTTATTCATATCATTTGACCATTTCAAGCCCTTCCTCTCCTCCCCTTCAGCTAGTCCCCCAAGAGGCTACAGCTCCTCCCTACCCTGAGGACAAACAGACTTCTCAGGTACTAAAACATCCAGACCTCATCTAGTGTAAGGTCTCATCTTTCTTTACTACTCATCACTCTTCCTTCATGGAAACATTCATCAGTAGGACTTCCTCCCATCTCCAAAGGAAGGCCAGCTTCCTTTCCCCTCCTTTTCAATCTTTCCCTTTTCCTCTTCACTCACTCCCCTGTGGGATCTTCTCTTTCTGAGACCACATTGGTCACCTTCCCTCATTACTAGCCCTTGATTTGGCCTTGGCATATTGTACATTCCTCTCTATTCCCTTACTTCTTTTTCCCTCCATATATGTCCCCATGTTGTTATATAGTTCCACAAAAGAATTATTGATTCACTTGTAGGTTGCCAGGTTCTGTCCATAATACCCCATGTCTGCCTCTTCACTGTTACCTCTACCAGATTTCTGCTTTCATCCCTATCTTATTGTGCACATTTAGAAAGAAATCTTACTTGTATTCCTGTTGTCACTCTGTTACTGTTACTGTCCTTGTATTTTTCACTTCTGCATTTCTGTTTTTTAAGGTGTTCAAGAGGAAAAATCTTTGATTCTGGCTTTCTTTCTAAAAATGTTTGAAACTCTTCTTTATTTTTGAGTGTCCATCTTTTTTCCTTTATGGTTAAGCTAAGATTTTCAGGTGGGTCATGCTGGGATGAATTCTGAGCTTCATTGCTTTTCAGAACACATTATTTTACACATACCCCCTTTTCTAGTGGGTGCAGAATAGTCTTGCATTATTTGAATGTCCTTTCCTTTGTAATTGATAGTCTTTCTTCTGATGTCTTATAGAACTTGTTTCTGAGTTGAATTGTTGAATTTAACCACTATGTGTGTTGAAGTTTGCAGCCTTGGAATTTTGGGGTCTTTTTTGGAGGTGATCTACAAATTCTTTTAATTAGAATTTTATTTTTTATGTTTAGAAGTTCTAGGTAGTTCTCATCTATTATTTACTTCATTATGATGTTAAGATTTTTTGTTCTGTCATATTCTGTATATATCTTGTCTTCAAGATGAGTATGTTTGCTTGCACTATAAATATATTTTCTTTTAGTGGTAGAGATTTTGCGTCTCTTCTACATTCTCTTTTATTTCTGGGTGTTTGCATTCCAGATTTATTCTTCCTTTTGTTTCTTTGGTGAAACTTGCCATTGTAGATTCAAATTTGTCTAGTCTGTTCATTATTTTTGTTGCATAAAAAATAAATGCTGTACTCATACTTCTCATTTCTAGTTTAAGTCACCCAAGAATTATGTGTTGTGGTTTTCATGTTCTCCTCAAATTCTACAGGGTCCTCTGTCTCATCAATATTGGCTTATTATCCTTTTCTTTTTTCATTATTTAATCATAAAAGCCTGAACTTGTTTACTAGATATGGATACCAAGTATCCTTTCTATCCTATCTTTTTCCTGTTCATTTATTTGTTTATGTTCATGGTCTTGGGCTTTTCTTTTTCATTAAATCTTTGGTACTTTCAGTCTTTTTTCTTCCTTATTTTCCTTTCACTCACTTCCTTATTTCCTCTCCTCTGGTTGTGATTTTTTTGTGGCTGCTCTCAAAGTGCCACAGTTTCCTCCCATGATGGACTTTTTTCATGGTTCACCAGCCTAGGTCTCTGCCCCAAGTAACTTTTATGTGGTCAGAACTGGTGCCAGCTGTATGCTGTACTTTCCCCTCCATCCCCCAGACTTGGTGGTGTGCTGAATAACTTTCTACAGGCACAGTGCCCTGCCCTGATGACCTGAGCCATTTCCTTTGTTCCTCAGCAACAGTAGTTCATAGCTTTGCAGCATTGGTGCTTCTGGGTTTCAGGTCCAGGTAGGCTTTCACTCTTGAAAGGCTAAGGTCAAGTTACTATTGAGATCCAAGTCTAGTCATAGTCTAGAACCAAGGCACAGGAAATTAAGACAGGAGAATGGGAGGCAGAGTTGGGTTTTGATAAAAACTTGTATCCTATCCTTGGATCTAATAGTGTAGCTTTGCTGCTGATAGTATGGGAGATGGGGAAGGGGTGGGAAATGAGCCCAGTGTTGATAAGTATCAGATACTAGGCTAGAAGACATTTTTTTACTTTTTTAAAATTTTTATTCTAGACTGTGGAAAAAGCTGAAGGTTCACTCTTTAGCCCATAATTTCTATTTGGAGAGGTTTAAGAGAGCAATAGATAATTTATCTAGTCTGCCATCTTATTGTTCATGTGACCCCAAACAGTATCTTTTTAAATAACGTTGGTCCCAACAATCATGATAGCAACAGCATTGTCATTACTTCTGGGATGGGAGTTGGGGCTAGAGGTTCAGATAAAGGAGTAAATGCAGCTTTGGGGATCATAGGATCAGACATAAAAGGTACCTTTCATTTTACAGATGAGGAAACTAAAGCTTGGAAAAGACAAGTGATTTGCTTGAGATTACAGAGGTAGCAGATGATGGAAGTATGGTTTAAACTTAAAGTCTTTTGCCTCTTTAAAATTTTTTTTAAATTTTAAGTCTTTTGCCTCTTGAATCCAACAATGTATTCCAGTGCATTTCTGGTATGACTATAGAAAAAATTATTAGGATTAGTCTGCTGGTTGTGGTTGTAGGAATCCTTTCTATTTTGTCTAGTAAATATAGTGTGTTAGAATTGTAGTTTATTTTGCCTTTATTTCCTTTTGCTTCCATTTTTTCCAAATAAAGATCCATCTTCTCTAACCCATCCCCTACTTTTCTCACCCTGATCCTCATGGAGGAAGGAAGAAAAATAACAAACAAAATTACAAACATGTACAGTATCAAAACGAATTTGTGATTGATTTTAAACAGTAAGCATTTCTCTTGCCTCTTAATTAACAAGTATTTTGTAAAGAGTCTGCTATGTGGTAGGCATGCCAGGCACTGTGCTAGGCACCGTAAAACTGAGCTGAGATGAGACCATCCTTACCCACAAGAGCTTACATTCTACAATATTTGCATTAAGTAATTCCTTTCTTCTTCACTTCTTCATTTCCCTACTTGTACAAAAGACTCTTTTTTCTTACTAGCACCCATTTCTAAAGATAAGGAAAGAGAGCATCAGGAGGTAAAGAATCTATATTTGGTTTGTAAAGGTCTAGATGTTTTTGAGCTGACATTTTAATTCTGTGTTCCTCTCTCATAATTTATCCTCCAATCTGTACTAATTTCCAAAATGCCACCCATATGGAGGTCAGGGGCTAAGCAAAAGAACTGTAATAGAATTAGCCATTCAGGGCTCATCACACGACATCTATTCTCATCTTTTTTTTGCATGCTTCTTCTATTTATAGATGGTCTGAAGCTAATGGCCAGGCTTCCTGTGAGAAATCTATGTCTGGCTGTTGAAATTGGAATGAAAAATCAGGCTATTCCTTCAGGAAGTGTGGCTGACTGAAGGTGAACATATTGTAAGGGTAGCCTGAAAGAGAGGGTCTCAATATGTCAGGAAAGGTAGTGCCAGATTAGACTGGACCACTTAGCTTAAATAAACCAAGATCTCTGAATTCAGAGACTAAATTCAGAAGCAGATAGTGAAGGATAGAGTTTAATCTACAGTGGTTTTTTTAAATTTAGAATCCTATATTTTTAGAGTAAAAACCCTAATCATTAATTTGCTGATATTTCTCAAATAACTAAATGCTCTTTGGTAGAAATAATAATCTTAATCATTCTGAATTCCCTGCTAATAGAGGAGACTTGAAACGTAAGAAAAAAAATATATATATACATATACATATACATGTGTATAACACAGGAAATTTTATTTTAATTTTTTTATTAATAGGATTTATTTCCAAGTATCTCAACCCTTCCTTTCCTCCCTTCAATAGAGAAGGCATCATCCAGCAGACAGATACCTATATAAAGATGATGCCTTCATGTTTCCATTTTTCAGTTCATTTTCCAGAGGTGACACTCAGAAGTTATTCTTCAAGTATTAAATCTTTAGCTGTATATTATGTTCTCTTGGTTTCACTGTTCCTTATCTCAGGTAGCTCTTTCCAAGTTTAAAAAAAATTTTTCTGCTCATTGTTTCTTATGGCACAGTAATATCCCAGTATAATCACATACTATAATTTGTTTAATCATTACCAGTTGATGGACATCCCCCTCAGTTTCCAGTTCTTTGCCACCACAAATAGAACTGCTATAAATATTTTGGAACATACAGGTTCTTTTCATTTTTTTTTATCTTGTTAGGAAATAGATCCAATAATGATATTACTGGGTCTAAGGGTATACACAGTTTGATAATTCTCTGGGTGTAATTCCAAATTGTTCTCCAAAGCAATTGAATCCGTTTACAATTCCACCAACAATATATTAATGTCTCCATTTTTCCACACCCCCTCCAACATTTGTCATTTTAGCCAATCTGATGCATGTGAGATGATAACTCAGAAATCTTTTGATTTGCATTTCTCTAATCAGTAGTGATTTAGAACATTCTTTCATATATCTATATTTAGCTTTGAGATCTTCATCTGAAAATTGTTCATATCTTTTGCTCATTTATCAACTGGGGAATGAACACAGGAAATGCTTTTTTTTATTGATGGTTAGTTAAGAGAGGTTAGCCCAAGTTAGTGATGGAAAATAATAATGACTGATAATAAGATAGTACTTTTAGATTTACAAACAATATCTCAATCTATATCATAAAAGCTCTGTGAAATAGAGGCTATTACCCTATTTTAAAGATAAGAAAAATGAGGCTCAGAGAGTTTTAAGGTAGCAGAGACTTTTCAAGGAAGAATGGTCTTCATCCTTCTTATTAATATCAATATTTCAATGTTCTTAGGAATTTCTATGAAGCATTCTAGGCATCACAACAGTCGTTTTCCAATATCGCACACTCCAACTCTTGGGGAGTTTTTGTTGTAACACCTCTTCCTACTCTAATTGAATTCTTTTCCCTGAATGACAACCCTATGACTATCCTGCTGCATATATGTGGGAGGATGTGACTCCTGACTGATTGGGAGCCTGTTGTGATGCTACTACATACCTGTTTGAGGAAGAAGGGATTTCTACATCTCCCATTTGTGAGGAGTAGTTAAGAGAGGCAAGTTTTGACTTTTTAGTGGCAGATAATAGATCTCCCTCGAGCTGTTGGCATAGAAAGAATTGGTTCCCAATAGATCCCTTGTCTTCCAGGATATGTGTGACCTTTGAGATTTCCAAAGAGCAGACTTCCCTTGGTGAGATTGTTACCTCTTTCTTTGGTTGATCTGAGTTTTGTCTCACTCTCAGTCAGAGTAATTTTACTCTTCTTTGATATATACTAATCTGTATAACTTCCCCAATTTTTATTTTCTGTTTATTTTGGCAAAGAGGTATGCTAGATATTTGTGATTGTCTTTTCCATAACTAGTGTTTAGAGGAAGGGATTTAAGATTATGTTAGTAAGGTTAGTATTACTTTTCCCTGGAGAGAGATCAGAGAAATTGGCATTTTTCCTGGGCCTCAAAGTATTGTGACCCTAGACTCCCCAATATTTGAAATATAGTGGGTAGATATAATTCTAGCCCAATATCCTTCTTGGAAATAGTCAAGGAAAGGTGGAAGTGTCCGGCCACGGCCCTCCCCACTTTTCCCTCCAAGGTTGGAAATGGAAATGTCAATTGGAGAGGAGAGGGACGGGCCAGATCCAAGATGACATGTGAGCAAAATAGATTTATATTAGTTGTCCTAACCATACCACATGTAGATGATACTGTGATTGCCAAAAACCGTAAAACTAGCAGAGGAGAAGGGACATGCTTCTCTCTTTGCTTAGAGCAACACTTACTTTCTTTTTTTTTTTTAATCCTTTTTTTAAAAAAAAAAAACCCTTAACTTCTGTGTATTGGCTCCTTGGTGGAAGAGTGGTAAGGGTGGGCAATGGGGGTCAAGTGACTCGCCCAAGGTCACACAGCTGGGAAGTGTCTGAGGCCAGATTTGAGCCTAGGACCTCCGGTCTCTAGGCCTGACTCTCAATCCACTGAGCTACCCAGCTGCCCCAGCAACACTTACTTTCACTTAACCCTGACTGTAGCACTTTAAAGATGGCCTTAGTTAATACCTCAGTAATCCGTGTCAAGGGACTCCACGGACCTTCAAAGAGCCAGGAAATGTTTGAGCTAGAAGAAGAGATTTAAATGATCTGGTTAAGCATTTTCCAAGTTGTGTCCTCTAGAATCCTTGTATTCTGCATGATGTAAAGGGTCTGTGTTAATAGTGTCTTGCAAGAATAAGTACAAAATCAGATAAATGTAAAAAGTATGCACAGCTTGGATTAATTAAGATGAATTAATTTCCACAATTGCTATAAAAATTTCTCAACCATAAACACATTCCATATGCTCCCTGGTATCAACATTTCTGGGAATTGTCTATATATTTTACAGTCCACAGTGTTCCGCAGAAAATGTTTGGGAAACACCAATGTACTCTATTTCTCTCATTTTACAAGGGAAGAAACAGATGGCCAGAAAGGTCAAGCATCTGGCTCTGTGTTATCCAACAAGCTAGTATGCAGTACCTAGTCCCTAACAAAGTCTCAGATGTTATTTATAAATATATTAATATATGTTTGTGGTATTGAATTAAGCTGAATATGTAGAATCGAATAAATAAATATACTTACAGATTATATAATGTTATATTATGTAAGTTATATAATAAATATATATTCAATACATTAAATAAACCTGGGTCTACTGACACCCAAGCTAGGACTTTTTGCACAAAACCAAGCTGCTTCTACCTCTAACACACTTCTCTCCCCTGGGGACTGCCTGAGGCAGCCGCCCAGGGATTTTCCTGATCCTCTTTGGTATCTGACACAAAGATATTCTAGGAATGTCTTTCCACAGAATATGAGCCTGATAACTTATTCTTTGGAATCATTAAGTATCACACAATGTACTCACCAACACAAGAAACACATTTGTACAGGTAATGCCTCATTGTCAAAAATTCTGCAGCTCTGAGCCTCTAGTGGTGAATCTCAGCCTGGGGTAGGGGCTCCTCCTGGGTGGGTGTCTGGAGGGAACAAGAAGAGTTGTGGGTTCAGAATATCCTATTCCCTTCTGACTAGGTGGCCCAGAAGTTGGTGTACTAGACCCAGAACCAAGAAGACCTGAGTTCAAATCTGGCCTCAGACTAGTTGTGTGACCCTGAGCAAATCACTTCATCTGTGTGCCTCAGTTTCCTCATCTGCAACATGGGGATAATAATAACATTGATCTTTCAGGATTGTTGGCAAGGTGAAATGCAATAAAGGTATTTAGTGATGAGCCTGGTATTTAATAGGTGTTCCATAAAGGCTGGTTTCCTTCCTTCTTTTCTTCTTGCTAGTAAAAACTCCCTGGGGTGCTTCTCAGGCTGGCTGATCCCCTCGCTACTCACTTCTTTCCTCCCTTAGATGCTAAAGAGGAAACTCCTGGATTCCTGCTCCATGGTGGTCAGCTATTGCCTCTCAGGACAGATTCTTTCTTGCTTTCCCTGGCCGCATAGAGAAGGGTACATAGTATTTTTCTAGCCTTTGCCAGGGTTTTCTAAAAAAGTGTCCTCTTTTTCTTTCCTGCTTATTATAAACCAGCAGGAAAGAGGCAGGCAGTAAAAGAGTTCTCTCTGCTCCTCCATCCCCACACTCTTCTTTTCCCTTGAGGAAAGGCAAAGTCATGCCATGCATAGCTGATAAATGATGACGCTTTACTGTTCTTTCACAGGTTTCAAACAGGATTCAGCAAGGTAATATAGTAAAATAGAAAGAGCTTTACATTTGGAGTCATAGAACCTTGGCTTTTTTTTATTCCCAGTTATTACCTATATGACCTTGAATAAAGTACTTAACATCTCTGGGCCTCAGTTTCCCCACCTATAAATAGAAATACCTCTAAGGTTTTTTTTTTTAAATTATCAACTCTAGATCTATGAGCCTGTGTAACGTGACACTGGGTAGGAATGAGATATTTCACATAAATAAATATCCAAATAACTGAAGATAAATCTCTTCAAGGACTAATGATTAAAAATTTTAAAATATATTTAAAGGAAACATTTTCTAAAAAATACTAGCTCCTTTGAAACTTTATTCATGAGAAGATGCTTGACATAATTTCGTCTTTTCTTGATGAATCTATGTCATTGTTTGAATATCAGCTCCTTTTATCTAATGAAATTCTTGGTGTTATTAAGACTATAGGTCTTTAACTCCAGCAGGAAATTCTAAGGTGCCAAACTTATTAGGATGCTGAGTAAGGTCTTCCCAGCAAGCTGTCACCCTCAGATTTAGTCTTTTCCTTGGACTGGACTCACTAGTTGCTAGGTTTGGGTCTTTATGTGCCTGAGATCTCATGGGAGGCATTTCCTATGCTTTCCAATTTTAATCTTGGTAGGCTGGACTACCATCATAGACCACACTATATGCTCATAATAAAGGCCATTTATCCGTTAACTGTGAATGAATGGTTCATCATTCTAGGGTTCAGAGTACTTTATTTTTTTTTCAATTCTAAATCTCTTCCTTTCTTCCAGATAGATATGAGTAAATGAGGGAAAGACCATATATGCATATGAAAAGCTAGATGGGAAAGACAATGATTCTGAACTTTGGGTTCAGCTTCTATTACTACCAATAATCAATATGTATGAGAGTTCTTTTATTACAGAATAACAGAAATTCTCAAGTGGAGAAGAATACATTATATGGACCTGTGCTCTACCACATGAGGAAGATTAAGAAGCTTATTAAAGAGATGGAGATAATGATGTGTTTGGGGTCTGAGAACTCACCTGATATATTTACTTTCATTTTTAAAAAATCCTTATCTTCTGTCTTAGAATCAGTAGTATGTATTGGCTACAAAGTAGAAGAATGGTAAGGGCTAGGCAGTGGGGATTAAGTGACTTGCCCAGGACCATATAGTATGTAATTAGAATCTGTTACCCTAAAAACTACAATCTGAGAAAAACTATGATCCCCAGAAAAACTATGATTCCCAGAACCCCACTCACCTCCTGTCCTTACGTGCTGATGTAGACAGGATATAAATTGGGTGAAGATCTGTCTCTCAGGATCTTTTTTTTTCCTGTCATGGCTTTGGTGGAGTGAGCTTTTTGAGCAGGTAGAAAAAACTTAGTCACGTGGTTCTGTTTTGTTAGATAATAAACTTTATAAAATATAATATTTGAAGAATTAGATGTTAATTTAAATCCTACAATAGATAGGAAGTGTCTAAGGCCAGATTGAATCCAGGACCTCCCATTTCTAGGCCTGGTTCTATCTCCATTCAGACATATAGCTGCCCTGGAACTCACCTATTTTAGACCCGAATTAAAATCTATGAACTCCAAACAAAGTAATAGTCATCAAAACCAAATAATAATGGTTTAAGGATAAGAGAGGTCAATTAATTAAATGGATTAGATACAAATTATAAATAAATAAAAACCAAAAGCCAAAAACCTAGTAGTCTAGTGTTTGAAAACTCTTAGCCAAGTCCCAAAAGAAAAAGAGGAAGAATAGGAAAAAATTAACAAAACAGTCAACACATTAAGAAAAATCAAAAGTACATGCAAATTTCCATATCCATGAATTTCTCACTTCTTCAGTGGAATGGGGGGTAGTCTTATTTGAAGCTATGCTTAGTCTCTGTAATTTTGTTATATTCAGTTTTGTAGTGGTTGTTCTTTTCATTTGTATTATCATCATTGTATAAATTGTTTTTTCTCTATTTACTCATCATGCATGGGTTCATGTAGAATTTCTGCTCTTCTCCATTAGGTACTTTCCACCATTATCTCCTCCTTTACCCCTCTCTCTTATGTTAAGACAAAACCCTGTAGACACACAAATGACCACCCCCCCCATTCTATCCCATATTCTGCAGGAGACTGCCCTCTCTATCATTTCCACTCTCACTTATCTTTACTAGCTATTGTTTCATATCCTTCCTCTCTTTTGTGGCTAAATCCCTTGAGAAAGCAGTCTGCAAACCTGCACTTCCTTTTGTCTCATTCTCTTCATAATTCTTTACATTCTGGCTTCCAGTCTTATCACTCAACTGAAAATGCCCTCTCCAAAGTTAGCAAAGATATCTTAATTCCCAAACCCAATGGCGTTTTTCCAGTCTCCATCCTTCTTAACCTTTCTTAGCAGCCTTTGACATTGTTAGTCAACCTCTTCTCCTTGATACTCTCTTTCCTCTGGGTTTATGTGACATTTTTACTCTATCCTACGTGTCTCACCATTCCTTTTTAGTCTCTTTTACTGGAGACTTCATATCCACTTATCATGAATATTCCCTAAAGTTCTGTCCTAGCCCCTCTTCTCTTCTCACTCTCACTTGGTAATCTCAACTCCACTAGATTCAATGATCATCTCCAAACTGAAGATTCTGAAATTCACTTATTCAGGCTCTCCCCCATCTTCTAGATTTGAATCTCTAAGTCCCTGTTGAACTTCTTTAATTTAGATGTCCTGTGGACATATTAAATGCAATGTGTCCAAAACTGAACTCATCTTTCTCCTTAAGTTCTCCCCTGTTCCAGTATTTGCTATTACTGTCAAGGGCTCTATCATCTTCCCAGAGACCCAGGCTTGCAACTTAGTTGTTATCCTTAAATCCTTATTCGTTCTTGATCTGTTCTTCTCCACTACCACCACCCATCCACTGCATCCAATCCATTTCCAAGGAATTTTGATCTCTCTTTTGCAGCATCTCTCACAATTGCTTCCTTCTCTCCTCTGACCATTAATCAGGTGAAGGTCCTTGTCACTTAACACCTAGATTATTGCAATAACCTACTAGTTGATAGGTCTTCCTGCCTCATATCTCTCTCCATTATGATCTGTCTCCCACCAGGCTGTCAAATTGATCTTGCAGGGCAGAACATGTCAACAAATTCATTCCCCAATTCAATAAATATTTGTAGTTCCCTATTACTTCCACCATCAAATATAAAATCCCCTGTTTTGCATTCCAAAGCTTTCCATAACCCAACCTCTCCTATTTTTCTAGTCTTTTTATACCTAATATACTCATTTCAACTCAGAGTTCCAGTGGCACTGGCTTCCTTGCTCTTCCTTACCTAAGACATTCCATCCCCTGGTTCTTGAGTATTTTTACTAGCTGTCCTCCATGCCTGGAACACTATCTCTTCTCATCTCTGACTCTTGGCTTTCATGGTTTCCTTCAAGTCCCAACCAAAATTTCACCTTCTTTAAGAATCCTTCCCTAATTTCTCTTATTGCTAGTGCATTCCCTCCTTAAATCTGTGCACAAATCTACAATTTATCCTGAGTATGGCTTGTTTGTATATAGGTGTTTGCATATGGTGTCCCACATTAGACTGTGAGTTCTTTGTGGACAGCCCCTTTATAACAACAGTAACTATTTTTTTGTTGCATCCACAATGCCTAAAATATGTTAGATGTTTAATAAATATTTGTTGATCTGACTTATCATATTGATCTTTTTATATAGCACAGTAATATTCCATTCCATTCATGTGCCACAATTGGTTTAGTCAGTCCTCCTTTGATAGTCATTTACTTTGTTTCTGGGTCTTTGCTACTACAAAACAATGCTACCATACACTTTTTGGTACATATGGGGCTTTTCTTTTTGGCAATGACCTCCTTAGTAGTGGAATTGCTAGGTCAAAGAATATGGATATTTCAGTCACATCCTTTACATAATTCCAAATTGCTTTCTAAAATGTACTTACAGTTAAACCAACAATATACAAGTGTCTCCATCTTCTCATATCTACTCCAATTTAATTATTCTAATCTTTTATCATTGTTGTCAGTTAGTTGGATATGAAACAAAACTGCATTTCTCTTATTGTTAGTGATTTGGAGCATTGTTAATAGTTTGTAGTTGGGTTTTTTTTTTGAGAACTGTTTGGTCATATTCTTTGACTACTTGTAGAAAGGTAGAATAGAAGAGTGCAGGTTAGCTTTTAGTATTACATACCCATTAAATTGTCTACGTATCTTGGATATCAAAACCTTATCTGAGAAATTTGATACAGACCCTCTCCCCCCATTCAACTGAATCCCATCTTATCCTAGATTCATTAATTTTGTTTGTGTGGAAGCTTTACAATTTTATGTAATCAGAATTAGCTATTTTATCTTTTGTGATTGCCTCTATCCTTTATTTGGTTAAGAAAATATCTTCTTTCCACAACTGTGAAAGATATATATATATATATATATATATATATATATATATATATGCTTCTGACCTTAAAAAATTATCAAATGGTCTTTTAAAATTAAGGTCATGTATCCCTTTTGAATTTATTACAGCATATAGCAGAAGATGTTTGCCTAACCTAATTTCTACCACTGATATCCATTTTTTCCCAGCAGTTCTTTTAAAAAAAGGAACTCTTTCTTAAGCAATTTATTTTTAGGAGTCCATTGAGCACTGGATTATTGAATTTTATTGTTTTTTATCCTTTACAAGGAATAAGTTTCCTCTAAGTTCTATGGATAAGGGAAGAGCTCATGTCTAAATTAGAAAGAAGGTAAACATTTTGATTACATAAAATTTAAAAATTTTTTGCACAAACAATTTAACTAAAAATAGAACTTTAACTCATTTTTTTGCGGTCAGTTCCTCTAAAAATTTTTATTTTCAATTTGTTAAGTAACTGATTCAAATTTATAAGGATAAGGTCCATTCCACAGTATCTAAATGGCAAAAGAATGTGAACATTCTTCTCAAAGGAAGATCTCATTTATTTATTTAAATTTATATTTATATTTTTTATATTTTCCCATAGTTAAATTCTTTCCCTCTCCCCCAACTACCCTCCTACCCTCACACACACACACACCGTAGCCAATGCACAATTCCACTGGGTTTTACATGTATCATTGATTAAGACCTAATTCCATATTATTGATAGTTGGACTAGAGTTATTGTTTAGTGTCTACATCCCCAATAATATCCTCATCAGCCCATGTGTTCAAGCAGTTGTTTTTCTTCTGTGTTTCTCCTCCCACAGTTCTTCCACATTTATGGCTAGATTTCTTTCTCATAAGTCCCTCAGCCTTGCTCTGGATTCTTGCATTGCTGCTAGTACAGAAGTCTCTTATGTTCGATTGTACCACAGTGTATCAGTCTCTGTGTACAATGTTCTCCTGGATCTGCTCCTTTCATTCTGCATCAATTCCTGGAGATCATTCCAGTTCACATGGAATTCCTCCAGTTCATTATTCCTTTGAGCACAATAGTATTCCATCACCAACAGATACCACGATTTGTTCAGCCATTCCCCAATCAAAAGTACATTCCATCATTTTCCAATTTTTTGCCACCACAAAGAGCGCAGCTCTCAAAGGAAGATTTGAAAACTAACAACTAGCATATTAAAAAAAAAGTTCCAAATCACTACAATTACAGAAATATGAATTAAAGCAACTCTGAATTTCTATCTCATTTTCAAGCAATTGACAAAAAAAAAAGAAAATGCAAATTTTGGAAAGTCTATGAGGAAATTGTGTATATTAATGCACTGTTGGTAGATCTGTGAACTAGTGTAGCCATACTGGAAAACCAGTTAGAATTATACCCCAAAAGTCACTCAAGAGGTATGTGCTCTTTCATGCAACGGTATCTCTCCTAAGTCTACATACCAAGGAGATAAAAGAAAGAAGAAAAGGTCTTATATGCAAAAATATTTATTATAGCTTTCTTTTGTTCTGGTGGTAAAGAACTGGAAACTGAAGTTGCACCCATTAATTGGAGAATGGTTGAACAGATGTGGTGTATTAATGTAATGGAGCCCCACTGGCCATAAGAAGTAATTAAGGGAATGATTTCTGTGAAATTTAAGAAAACTTTTATGAATTGATGCTGAGTGAGATGAAAAACACCAGGAGAACAATTTATAAGATAACCACAACACTGTAAAGAAAAACCTTTGAAAGACTTTAGATCTCTTGATCAATGATCAACTATGACTCCAGAGGAACAATGATAAAACATGCTACTGATGTCCTGTGTAATATTGATAATAAATGTAACGTGTAGTAATTAAAATGCTACATGTAATATTTAGAATTTGGTTTTGTTAAATAACATTAGTAAAAAAAAATTTTGTGGTCGCCATGTATAAAATTAACTCTTAGGTCACAAAGATAATAGTAGCTTTAACAATTTAATTTAATATAAATATGGTATAAGAAAAATAAAGAAGGAAAGAAGTAGAAAATTATTTTCTAGCCTACCACTCTAAAGTCTGATCAGTAGAATTTCAGCTCACTCCCTGACAAGGTTTTGATCTCCATGTAGAAGTCCAGTAGTCTCTTTGGAGCAAGAATCTTACCAGTCCACAAAGGTGTCTTCTGCCCAAGCCACCAACACTGAATGGAGAAGAAGACTTAATCCCAACAAATTCAGGCCAAAAACCTGATCTCCTCTATGATCCCATCTTTTATAGCCCTTTTCTTCATGTCACTTCCTGTCTCTCTGAGCTGATTTATCACATCTCAGGAACCAATCAAAGTCTCTCTGCCCTGGACCCGTACCCCTTATTCTGGGTCATGTTCCTAGGGTTCTTAACCTGTGACCTCTGTTTGAAGCATTCCAACCATGCTAATGAGATGGGTTGGACGAGAAGAAAGTTCATAACCCTGGGAGGAAGGGGTTATCTTTACACATCTGACAGAGAAATAATGGATACAGGATGCAGAATGAGAATATATTTTTGGATGTGGATGATATAGAAATTTGTTCGACTTTATGCGTATTTGTTGCCAATATTTTTTCCTTTCAAATTGGGAGAGATGGGAGGGAGAGAAAACAAGTACTTTGTAATAGAAAAAAATTAAATTAAAATTAGAATAAAAAGAAAAGAAAATCTATATGACTTTCATCAAAGTTAGACTTGGAAAAATGGACTGTTTACCAAAGTTCTTCTTAAATTCCAATGTGACAAAAATGTGGTTTCATGATGAATTAGAGACTATGTCATTGAATTCAACAATAAACTGTATAAAATGTGAATGCAGCAGAAAGAAATACATAGTACATAGTAAAAGTTTTTGAAAGATGAAAATAATTGTAAGATTTATTATATATACCAATCAATTTAATTATTTTATTTTTCCAAGTTCATTACAAACACATATGAAATTTCTAAGCAATACTCAGCAAAGGACAAATCTATGTTAATTATTCAGTAAAAAGATTAAGCTTATCCACAGTCTTCAGTCCTTCTGAGTGAGGCTCTCTGTGATCTAGCCACTTAGTGAATTTAAGACTGCATTAGTTAAGAGGTTGAAAATTTTTTGTTGTCAGGTGCCAGGGTTACTTCAGGGTATAAACCTAGGCTCAGGCCACCCAAGAAAACAATTCCAGTTTGGTTACAGTTTGTGTAGTTCAACCCAGCTAAAAGAAAATAAATAACCAATTAGGAGAGTGGTCTGTTGCTACTCCTGATTCTTCTTTTTAATTCTACTTCCACAAAAGAGGCTCTTTTCAGATATAAATCCCATCTTGAAACCTGTGATTCCTTTCGGTATTCCTCTGATATTAATAAAATGTATATATTTTCACCTGTTATCCATCACCTTTCCAAAGTGTATTGGAAAATTGATGGTAGCAGGGAATAAAATGTTGAGGGGGGGTGATGACAATCCACTCAGGATTTCTTTTTTATCCACCCCAAATTTCAACTAAAGGATCAAAAGGCAAGCTTCAAGGGAAAGAGGAAATCAAGCGTGTTTATTTTAGACACTTTAATAGTTCTTTGTTGGTACCCAAAGGGATATCTATCCACTCTCTTTTATAAAGAAAAGCTCAACAGAATTAGAAAAAGGATTAGATAGTCAAAAAAAGAAAGATCCAACAAAGCCAGCTGTGCTAGTTGCCTACAGTAGAATTCTGGTAGGAGTATGTATTTTAGGCCTATATACACAATACTGTGCCTGTGATTTAAGAGTTTCAAATGACAGTGAAAGGAAAAATTTTCATCTTTCCTATCAGATATTCTTAGAAATGCCAACTCATTTTATGACATTATATATAGCAGAAATTAACAAGAAAATGAATCACTTCCAGATTGGAGTAGAAATTGTGACACCACGGTAAGATGGGATAGATTATTCCATCAGGAAAGCAATGCTCTTCCTAGTTTTTTGGTGTTTTTTTTAAGTTATGAGTGGCCATGCCACATGAGGTACAAATTATGAAGACTGAACATACATAGAGTTTACTATTATAATCAGATAAGGCTTACTACCCATTAATCTTAGCCCTTTGATGAAATACATAATTACTTCTGTACTGTAGAGTAAGTAGTAGATGTAAATGACTGTAATGTATACAGTTTTTACAAAGTAAAATCAAGCATTTTTGAGGTAGGTGGTATGGAAAGGAGGAGGGAGAACCCACTGATACAAAATACAGGACCAGCTAGGCAGCTCTGGGGAGGTAGAGAGTGGGGTGGGAGAAGGCAAGATGTCTAGAGAACATTCTCCATTTTTCTTTCCTCTTCATATTGAGAGACATGATTTAGGTCTTCCCTCACCAGGTTCTTCTTTAGAACTTGAAACCTTAGTCTGATCTTTGGAAGTCTATGAAGGACGAAGGGGTAAAGGAAACTTCCATAGTGGATGAGCAGGGGCTACCAAACCTTAAAAACCAAGGTAAATCCAAGGCTGAATTCTGGTTCCTTCTCAAGTACACATCCCATGCTAAGGTGTGGTCCCCTACCTTAAACCTTCATCTTATATCTAAGTTACAGATTTAGTAGTTTTCAGAGGGAATACCTATGAAACTTCTAGTTCAGCACAAGTACAAATGGAGGATGTGGGTTTTTTTGGGGGGAGGAACATCAAAGGTTCATAATCTCAGTATTTTTCTGGTCTCCCTCACTCAGTTTATCCAATCAGGATCCAAATATTCTACCCTTACATTTCACACTTCTGACCTCTTCTTTCAACTCATATAATTACTATCACCTCCTGCCTAGACTGTTGCTGTGGCCTCCTAATTGGTCTCTGTCTTCCATGTAGCTGCTGATTTTATTTTCTTTAAGTACAGATCTCATAAGCATGTTATCCCACTATTCAACAGACTCCATTAGCTCCCTATTGACTCTAGGACAAAGGTTCTTAACCAATGGTCCATAAACTAAAAAAAATGGTTTTGGTAATTATTTTTTCACCATCATTTGTATCTTTTGTAATCCTTTATATGTTCTTTTATGTGTTTAAAAACATTATTCTTAAAAGGGATACATGGGCTTCAACCAGACTGCCAACAGGAAAGTTCAGCAAATTGTAGGGTTCTTTTTTTTGGAAAGAAAACTATTTTGAACAAATTGACTTCGAGATGTCTCTGGGATATTCATTTTGCAATGTCTAATAAGTAGTCAGTGATATGGGATTGAGGTGAGACTCAGGCTGGATGAATAGATTTTCCAGGTCTCCTATACTCTGGCAATTGTTTGCATCCTTCATGAGAACCAAGAATGTCACTTTTTCACCTGACATTTTTCAGCTCCCTGTTATATATTGTCTTTCTCATTAAAATGGAAGCAACTTGAGGGACAGGAATTGTCTTATATTTAGCCCTGGGACTGGGACATAGGAAGGGTTTAACAAATCTTTCTCTCTGTGTGAATATCTGCAAGTAGGTAATAATTAACCCCTTGGAACTTAAAGGGACATTATAGAAAAAAGAAGAGGGCCCAGGATGTAATCTCAGGTACACCCATGATGAGGAGTCTTAGGATGCAAAGGAGACAGAGAAGCAATTAGACAAGTAGGGAGGAGAAGATTCTCATGCAAACCCAGAGGGAAGAGAATATTCAGGAGGAGAAAGGAGTCAGTATTGCCAAATGCTGTCGAGAACTCAAGAAGTATTGGGACTAAGAAACACCATCAGATTTGGCAGTTAAATATTGCTGGTAATAATTCTGATAGAGGGAAGGAAGAGAAAAAGATTAGGAACAATGGAACCTTTAGAGAAGTTCAGATCTGGGTGAAATGATGGATAGACATATTGAAGCATAAGGTCACTGGATTTTATGCACAACTATCCTGGAAGGTAAGTACTATATCAGTTATTATTCCCAATTTACAAGATGGGAAAATTGAAATTAAGCGATTTTCAGTGAGTTGCCTATACTTACACAGCTCATCACTGTCTGAGGTAGGATTTGAATCCACATCTTCCTGGCTTTAATCACTACACCACCTAGCTGGATGTCTTTGGCTGCAAGAATCAGGATAACTGGTCTGGGAAAAGATATCATCCCTGACCATTGAGTCTGGGCCCACTTGTGGTGAGAGGTAGAACACTTCAGAAGATAAGCTTTAGTGTCTTCTACCAAAGGTCTAAAGATCTCATCTCTGGAAATATATTTGATTGACAATATAAGTGCCATAGTAGATAGAGTACTGGATCTAGAGTCAGGAAGACTTGAGTTCAGATCTAGTCTCAGACACTTATTAGCTGTGTGAATTGGGACAAATCACTTAACCTCTGTCTATTATCAGTTTCCTCATCTTTAAAACAGGAAAATAATAGCTCCTACCTCTTAGGGTTGTTATAAGGATTGAGATAATGTTTATAAAAGAATTTTATAAACTTTAAAGTGCTCTATAAATGCTAGTTAATGATAATAATGATATATTAAAATAGTAATAATACCAATAATAAGATAATTAGTAAAAGTTGGTCTTCGGTGTTCCCAGTCTTCTTGCACCCATCCCAAACAGCCACTACCTTCAGTGGTCCTTGAAGAAATTAAGTAGTGGAATTTTAGTCAACTAATAATGGTTGGAGGAAGCATTAAAAGGACTAGAAGGCTTTTCCCACCTTCTAGAATCAACTACGTAGAATTACGAAGCAACATGGTCATTCCTGATGCCTATAATATGTTCTTGTCCTCATTTTTCAACTTCCCAGGTTGGTTTTAGTAGCCTAAAAGAAAAACATTTCTCTGGACCAGCAGGATAAAAATAAAGCCAGGTTGTTGGAAAGTGTTCAGCAGAGAGGTCTGGGACTGCTCATTCTAGCATCTAGCCTAGTGCTTTGAACATCGTAGGTGTTCAACCGATGCTTGCAGTTGCTATTGCTGCCCTTCAGACCATCACATTATTTGGGAACTGATCATAGCCCAGCCAGTAGGTCTAAAATTTGACTCCTTTTATTTCTCCACCCTACATTTGGCAGAGGGTCTAATGAGAAGTGAAACGATCAAATTATGAATGGCTTCACAAGGAAAGAAAAGGAGGAAAAACAAATGATATCTATTGCTCTCAAATGATACAACTGGTACATTAGCAATAGAACGACTGATAGATTTTACCTATAACTCCCCAAATTATATTTTGCTGAGTGATTTCATCACTATTATACATTTAAATAACTTCATAGAACATACAAAGAGCCCCCAAAGCTTATAACTTAAAAAAGCAACTTTTGGAAAACAATGCAGGATTCAAGAATCTTGGAGGGGCCATGAGGGGTCAGCTAGGTGGCTCAGTGGATAGAGAGCCAGGTTTGGAGCTGGGAGGTCCTGAGTCCAAATCTGGTCTCAGATCCATCCTAGCTGTGTGAGCCTAGACAAGTCACTTAACCCCAGTGCCTAACCCTTGTAGCTCTTCTGCCTTAGAACCAATACACAGTATTGATTCTAAGACAGAAAATAAAGGTTTAAAAAAAATCACACACACAGAGGCTGATTTTTTCGTTAGTGTTAAGCATTTACTCTTTCTCCTTTGAAAAACAAACCAAACCAAAAACAAAGATCAGATTTCCCCTGTTAAAAGAGCTGTCTTTCCCTTATGTTGCTGTAGACTTTATCCTTGGCAATAATAAATTCTCCCAGGATTCTCTCAAGTCTTTTAACACCCACTTGCCTAAAACTCTTGCAAACATGGCTCCAATTTCCAACTGTTTCCTTTGTTAGCTTTTTTTTGTTTAAGTCCATTCAAGTCAGGGTGATAATTTTACTCAAATGGCCCTAAACATCATAAAACTAAACAAGAGTATGTTTAGTTTAGCAGAAACCAAACATTTTCTCTCAGTAATCAGCATCAAGACCAATGTAATATTCAGATGGGAACATTAAAATGCATATATGAAAATACCACAAAATAAACATATTTGGAGTCAGTCAAGCTGCAATTTCTTTATGTGACAAGGAGGCATTAGAAAGCATATGACCTCCATGGACTCCAATACTTCAAAAAAAAATTGGTGATTTCATCTATATGGGCACTCCCAAACCCTACCTGCCTTAGTAGATGTATCAGTGACAATAGTTTTTTTTTAAAAAAAATTCTCACCTTTTGGTCAAATGCCTGGTGATGTGCCTTTCTGAATTTTGCTAGCTTGGTCCTGCAAAGACACACAACATTGCTTATTGGTCCTGACTCACAGTCTTTCCTCCTTGAAAGTACATACCAAATTCTCCAAAAGTCCAGTGCCAAAAAGGTATTGGAGGCAGAATTTAACATCATAGATCTTGAGCTGGATAGGTTCTTAAAGGCAATCTAATCTAATCTCTTCATATTATAAATGAGAAGCTAACTAAAGCCCAAAGAAATGAAATGATTTTTCTAAGGTCACATAGGCAGCCAGTGGAAAACTGTTTTTTTTTTTAACTCTTACTTTCTGTCTTAGAATTGATACTAAAAATGGACTCCAAGGCAGAAGAGCAGTAAGGTGTAGGTAATTGAGGTTAAGTGACTTGCCCAGGGTCACACAGCTAGGAAGTATCTGAGACTGGATTTGAACCCAATTCCTCTGGACTTTAGGCCTGGCACTCTATCCACTGTGCTATCCACCTAAACTGCCCCAAGAACTGGGATCCTAACAAAGATTCTCGCACTTCATATCCAGCATACTTTCCATTGTCAGGCTGCCTCCAGTGACATTTCAAAAATAAAATTCTGCTCATATACAAACTGTCCTTTTCCTCTCATAGACCCTCCTTCCATTATTAGATGAAAATTTTCTCATATCTCCCCACCCCCAATTGAACCCAACACACATATATATTGAGCTAAGACAAGTAGGTATTCTACTTTTTTCTTAGTCTCTCTATCAAAAAATAACCTCAGTAACTCAGAAATTTCTCCTTTTCACGCCATTTCTCAATATCATTGTATCTAGATCTTAGCTATTGTTTTCTGTTGGCTTTTAGGGTTATCCTTGGTCCCTTCTCAAGGAGTTTAACATTTATATCATTCCCATCTTTTCCATCTTAACCAAATATAAATAAAAATTTCTTTTGTTGGGGGAGCAGTAACAATGAGAGATATCAAAAAATCCTTGTGTAGGAACTGACATAAAAAGATCTTATTAAGTGCTTATTATATGTCAAGGTCTGTGCTAAGAAAAATAAGACAATTTTTGCTCTCAGGGAGCTCAACTTCTAATTAGAGAGGACTTTTTTGGTGACCAAAATGCTGATTTCTCTGGATTTATTTCATATCCTGCTACTTTGCTAAATTATTGATAGTTTTAAGTAATTTTTTAGTTGAATCTCTAGAATTTTCCACATAATCCATCCTATCAGTTGCAAAAAGAGGTGGTTTTAATACCCCTTTGCCCATTCTGAATCCTTCAATTTATTTTTTGCCTCTTATTGCTATTGCCAATGTTTCTAATACAATATTAAATAATATTGGATAATGGACATCCTTATTTTACTCCTGATCTTCTAGGGAAGGCTTCTAACATCCTCATTCTAGATAATGTTGAGAGTTAGGCATATAGAAGAATATTCCATTCCAGAGCAAATATAAAGACCCAGGAGGTAAGAGTTCTATGGAATTGATACATCATAAAATAAGCAGACCAATAGAATAATTTATGTGGTAATTACATTTAAGTGGAGTGTGTGTTTTTGTGTGTTGCCCATGTCATATAAAGAAAAAGAACGGTGAAAGACTTAGGAACTCTGATCAATACAAAAGATTCAGGAGACTAATGACAATGCATGCTGCCTGTAGTCTGACAAAGAGGTGGGGGACCCCTTATGTTTTCAGACATGGCCAATGGGCAGATTTGTTTTGTGTGGCTATGCTTATTTGTGGCCCCAAGTGTGGGCATATCTCAGTACATATCATCCTGGATGTTCTTTTTTTCTTTCTCCCTACTTTTTCATGCCTGGAATGTACCACCCTGTCACTGCCACCTCTTAATTTCCTTGGCGTCTTCCAAGACTCATCTCAGAGCTTCTGCAAGAGGTCTTTGCTGGTCCCCTTGAATTACTTTTCATCTACGCTGTGCCTACTTGTTCGTATCTAGATATTCACATGTTCTCCCCCGTTAGAACACATGCATTTGCAGGGCAGAGAAATTATTCTTTTTGTTTTTAACTTTCTTTTTGTTCCTAGAGCTTAGCACTTTTCCTGGTATGTAGTAAATAATAAATGTTTGTTGACTAAATGACTAACCATGGTTCGCTCATTCCTTCCTTTCTAGCCATCTCCTCCAAGGCATTGCCATCTACTTTGCCCCTGAGCACAACTTTTTATTCCTCTCTTCCCATCTAATTTGGGACCATGAATCATGATGGAATGGTTCCATGATTAAATGAACCATGACCCTCTTCTCTTGAATGAATACATGAAAAAGCATTTATTAAGCACTTTGCCTCAAGCTTTGTGCTAAGCACTTGGGATATAATTATTAAACCAAAGATAGTCTCTACCATGAAGGAGCTCATCATTATTGTTTTTATAGAGGTGGAAAGGAGAAGAAGAGTGCCCAAGATGGCACCTCACCTATTTTGGAGGAAATGGGAGATCTGGAGGAGTCAAGACTGGACCAAATTGAGGATGGCTGGACGTCTCTTGAAATGTCTGTCCAGACTAGGGAGTCACCAAGTCAAAAGAACAGGGTCTCTTTTCAGGGAAAAAGATTCTCTGAGTTGAAAAGGGAAATCCA
Organism: Gracilinanus agilis; assembly: GCF_016433145.1. Taxonomy (NCBI): domain Eukaryota; kingdom Metazoa; phylum Chordata; class Mammalia; order Didelphimorphia; family Didelphidae; genus Gracilinanus; species Gracilinanus agilis. The sequence continues at coordinate 119,706,842 of NC_058132.1, read as the reverse complement.
AGAAGGTGAAGAAGGAGTCTGAATAGATTGACAAAGCCTATCCAGGCACAATGGCAGAGCTGACTTATCACTTAAGTAATGAGGTTCCAAGTCAAATTGCAAAGGATGAGAAGTGAGTGTAAGGTGAAAAAAAGAAAACAAGGAGTTTGGACAGTTTTTCTTCAAAGTTAGACTGGGAAAGGGAAGAAATCTATGCTGTAGATTGGTATATGAAGAGATTTGACCCAAAGACCTCCTAGGACTCCCAAAACATTGCTCTTTCCTCTATGCCAAGCTGTAAGAGTTAATGTAAAACAATGAGAACCTTTTCTTTCTGTCTCTACTCCTCTACCTCCAGTCATTTTCTCAAATTAAACAATATAAAAGTTCATAGGCCTGATAGTATAATATATAATAAGCCAGGTTCCTCAGATACCACGTCAGCTTCAACTTTTGAAGGAAACTAGCAGTAACAGCTACCTCTACTCTTCTGGCTTGTCAGCTTCAAAGGCAAGTGATAATGCTAATCAAATTTTCAAAAGGGCTGACTTCTATTAATAAAAAGAAAGATTCAATATATACCCAAATATCTATAACAGGACTTTTTGTGCTAGCAAAAGAACTAGAAACAAAGCAGATGTCCATCATTTGAGGAATGGTTAGACAACTTGTGGTACCTGAGGCTAAAGGAATTACTTTGATTTGAGAAATGATGAAGGTGGTAAATATGGAGAATCAGGGAAAAGACTTACATGAACTGAGGCAAGAAAGATAAAAAGAACCAAGAAAACAATGGACAAAGCAACAAAAATGAAAAGGATGACTGCAAAATAATTAAAAGTTAATGTTAAAAAATCACAAAGAATAAGCTTGGCTCCATATAATAAATCTGAGAGAATGCCTCTCTCCTCCTATGCAAAGGGTTTGAGGGTATGGAAAATGAATTTATCATCAAACTTTTTTTAGAGTATTGATTGATTTTGCTAAGTTTCTCTTTCCTTCTTCTTTTTCTAAAAAAGATCATATAAGAGATGACTCTTTGGGAAGTGAAAGAAAGAGGGATAGAAGAATAAATTTAGGCAATGTAAAAAACAAAGAAGGTAAAGTTTTGTTAAAAATAAAAAAAGGTTGACCTTATTCCTACTAGGGGAAAAAGATGTCTTGGAAAGAGAGTCTATGGTAAAAAAGAGATAGAGCCAATATTTGAATTTATGGTGCTTCTTACTCCCAAATACAAAAATAAATTTGTTCCTTCTATGCCTTGTAAAAAGGGGTCTTGGGTCCTGCTATCACACTGTGACTGGAATTATAATAGCAACAACAGTGATAAAACTAAGTATTTTGGTTTTGTAAGGTGGGAGGGAATGATGGAGAGAAACAGGACATAAAGTTCCCTGTTAAAGTTATCTGTGGGTGGTTCTGCTGGCTATCAGCAGATCTGGGTCCCTGAAATGAAGGAGAAGAAGTCAGTTCTAATCTTCTTTAACTTGACAAGCAGATCAAGCCTAAAAGAGTTTGCCAAAACCCCACTGCTCAAAGGCAAAAAAGTCAGCATTCAGCCCACTTTATATCTAGGGACAGATTTTAGCATGTGTTAATTTTATATTGCCATTGTTTATTCAGCTGCCAAGCACTGATTCCTTCTCTCCTGCCAAAAATTATACGTAAGAACTTTCTCCCTGGGGCAAGCACAAATGGTAGCACATTTGTACCTGTACACAGGTACCAGGTGCTCCTTTCCTTTGCATGAACACTATGTGATCATTCTTGCCGCTCTGATGAATTAGGTATGGAGTAAAGTTGTCCCTGTTGTTCCTTAATGTTAATCCTTAAACCTGGGGGTCGTTTTCCCCCCATTTAGCTACAGACTCCTTTAATTCATCTCAATTTTTAGATAGGCTTGGCATTTGATTGCTTCCCCTTAACCTGAACTCACAAGGGAATGTCTTTGGTCGCAATGGGGTCTAGGTAAGACTATGAAAAGATTTATAACTACAGGTGATTTGGGAAAACAGCTCAGGGGCATGATTTTCATATATGTAGGGCAGTGTGTCATTAGTGGTGGGATAACAAAAAATCCCACCTCCTCTGAGTCATGGAATCACATAATCTTAGAATATCAGAAATGGAAGGGATATCAAAGGCCATCTAGTTGGACTCATATGTGACCATTAGTGATCCAGCCTTTACTTAAAGGTCTAGAGGGATGAGGAACCCACTATCTCCCAATGCAGCCCTTTCCGATATTGAACAACTTTGTCTTTTTTTTCTGGCAGTCTATAGTTTATTTTTTCAAGTTACATGTAAAAATTATTTTTAATCTTTATTTTTCAAAATTTAGAGTTCCAAATTCTCTGTCAGCCTCTCTCCTCTCCCCCTCCCAGAAACAGGAAACAATTAGATGTTGATTACACATGTGCAGTCATGAAAAAAATACATTTCCATATTAACTAGGTTACAAAAGAAAAAACAAAAAAACCTAAGAAAAACTAAGAAAAATAAAGTTTAAAAATATGCTTCAATGAGACTGCCTTAGTCCTTTCTTTGGAGATGAATAGCATTTTCATCTTAAGCCCTTTGGAATTGTCTTGGATATTTCTATTGCTAAGAATAGCTAAGTCATTCACGGTTGATCACTGTACAATATCGCTGTTACTCTACAGAATGTTCTCTTGGTTCTGCTCATTTCACTTTTCATCAGTTCATGTGGGTCATTTATCATAACACAATAGTAATTCCATCACCAACATATACCACAATTTGTTCAGTCATTCTCCAATTGATTGGCATCCTCTCAATTTCTAATTTTCTGCCATTGCGAAAAGAGTAGCTATATATATTTTTTGTACAAGTTGGTCTTTTTCCCTTTTCTTTGATCTCTTTGGGATATAGACCTTGTAGAGGTATTGCTGGGTCAAAGTGTATTCACAGTTTTGTAATCTTTTGGACATAGTTCCAAACTGTTCTCCAGAATGGTTGGATCAATTCATAACTCCACCAACAATGCATCAGTGTCCCAATTTTCCACATCTCTTCCAATACTTGTAATTTTCATTTTCTGTCATATTAGCTAATCTGACAGGTGTGAAGTGATACCTTAGAAAACAACACTAATTTTTGAAGCATTATTCAATGGGCCAAACCTAAATTTGCCTCTCTGAAACTTCTGTTAATTACTCCTTAATTTGCCTTCTAAAGTTAAGCAGTAGAAGAAACCTAAACCTTCTATGTGACATCCCTTTATTCTTAATATATATTTGATATTTAAAGACAACAATCATGTCCCCTCTAATTCTCCTTTTATCTTCTGTTTCTTCAACTTAACTTGGCATGATCTTGAGACCTTTCCCAGCTCTCCTTTCCCTCTTCCAGATATTCTCCAGCTTACTAATGTCTTTCTTAAAATCAGAACAACACAATGCATACTCTGTCTATGGTCTGAAAGACCAAAGAATGGTAGATCTTTTGGGTGTCTAGTCCATTCTTATTCCTAGCCATGTGACTGACCCTAGACAAGTCTCTTAACTTCTCCATTATTATAATAATATTCTATTCCATGTCATATTCCTCCTAAAATTGTATTACTTTTTTTTGTCTCACAATTGACTCAAATTAAGTTTTGAGTACACTAAAACACACTAATTGTTTCTGTGTGAGCTACTGTCTAGCTTTACTTCTCTTATCCTCCTACAAGTGGAGTTGATGTTTTGAGACAAGTATAAGACTTTCTATTTATTCCTATTAAATTTCACCTTTTTGAATTTGGACCAATATTCTAATCTAGTAAGATCTTTTTATGTCCTGTCTTTGTCATCCAATACTTTAAATAATTATATATTTATATAGCTCCATTTATATAGTATTTTAAGGCCAGCAAATTAATTTTTATATCTTTTGAAAATTAAATAAGATAATATATGAAAATATATGAAAAACCTTGTGAAATGGATTCCATTACTATCTCCATTGTACAGTAATGAAACTGAGGGTGAGAGAGGTTAAGATATTTGCCTAGAGTTACATGGCTAAGATGTATCTAAGGCAGGATTTGCATTCAGATCTTCCTGATTAAAAAACCAGCATTCTCTATACTAAGCATGCTCATGTTACCTCTCCTCCCAGCTCTGTGTGTCACTGGTAATTGCCATTTATGCCTTTTTTTTTTCAAGTCACTGGATAAAGATACATATTCATATATACACTGGACTTTAAAGTATTATACTCCAGGAAAAATCTAGTCATGAGCCAGGCTTGAGTGAATCATAAGGCTTAGTCATCTGAAAATGAAACTGATTGAAATCTATCTTTACTCAAAAAAGAAAATTCAGAAATGAGTATCAATGGGATCTTACTTTGAGTAGGTGACTCCTTAATATGGCCACCTTGTATAACTGGAAAGGTATCCATACCTCTACCAAAAAAATCTCCTTCAGTCTAGAAATGTGTAGCATCTTCCTCCCAGGACCTCCCAAAGTTCTACTTACATTAGTATCTGGGGTCCTACTAGGGCAGATAACTATCAACTCCCCTCAGGGTTCTAGGTGGTAACTGAGGGACTGGGGTTTCTAGTGTTGCCACTCATATGCCCCTCCATGGTTTTGGGGGGATGATTTTTCTACATCTACCTGCCAGTAGACATTATTGTATTAAGAGCTATCTCTACTGCCTCTAGTTACCAGTGGAATATCTAAAGGCATCTCTATATCCTTAGAATTCATCTGACCATGTTGGGGACAGGAAAAGGAGAGAGATGGAGGAACATTTTCTCCTTCATCCTTGCTCCCCAAGCAATTCCTTTTGGGAGGCTTGACTAGAGCTACTCCTACACTAGGCTGACCTTTTGTAGGACGTGGGGCAGCTAGGTAGTACCATGGATAGAATGTTTCCAGGGGGCAGCTAGGAAGCACAGTAGATAGAGTTCCAGGGCTAGGAAGACTCATCTTCCTGGGTTCAAATCCAACCTCAGACACTAAGCTGTAGGACCCTAGGCAAGTCACTTAACCCCATTTGCCTCAGTTTCTTCATCTATAAAATGAGCTGGAGAAGGAAATGGTGAGCCACTCAAGTATCAATGCCAAGAAAACCCTAAATGGGATCACAAGAATTGGACAAGATCGAAACAATTCAAATAACAATGAACAATTTAAGTAACAATGACTAAGCTGGCTATGAAACTCTGAGAGTGTGTACAGCCTTTCTTCCACATTTTCCAGCAACATATGGCACCTGGTTTCTTTCTCTTATTTCTCTGAGATGTATACGTGTTATCCCTCGAGGAGAATGTAAGCTCCTAGAGGACAGGGACTACTTCATTTTCATCTCTGTATCTTCATTCTCTGCTATGGTACCTGGTACATAGCAATTATTTAATAAATGCTTTTTGAATGACTGAATCCAGACAAATTTTATTTATTTATTTTTGGGCAAGTTTACTAGATGATTAGATCAGGGGACCAAATAAGGTAGTGAGGGAGACAATGAACAGTCAAAATGGAGCTAGATGGCCTCCGATGACTCATGATGTGTAGAAAGGGAAAGGAGAGATGAAAAGAGAAAGGAGAGATGAAAAATGAAAAGATAGGGAATGGCTGGAACCCATATTTCTACATGAAACCTTCTCATAAGCAGCAACTTCTGGGAGTTACTCTTTGCATTAGGGCTTTGTCCATCAGTCAACAAGAATTTGTAGGTCCTTGCTATATGCCAGGAACTGTGCTAAACTTGGATTATAATCTGCTAATTATGGGCCAATTCAATTGAAAAAAGCAAATGAGGAGCATCATTTCAGGAGAAAGTCAGGAAAAATATTTTTTAAAAGAGGAGGATAGTTCTGCTAGGAACTAAATCCCTCCGGAGCCATTGGGAACAAAAGCTGCTACGAGAGCAAAGAGGTGACCTTGTCCAAGTCTGATAAGCTGTTGTTGTTGAGTTATTTGCGACCCTGTGGAACATAGCATGCCGGGCCCACCGTCCTTGGGGTTTTCTTGGCAAAGATAGCGGAATGCTTTGCCCTTTCCTCCTCCAGTGGATCACCTTTAATCAGAACTCTCCACCATGACCCATCTTGGGTAACCTTGCACAGCACATAGCTCAGTGATCCACACAGTGATCCAGGAGGGGCTGACAAACTGTGAGAAGAAAGAGAAGAAAGAAAGAGGAAAGGAAAGAATGCCAAAGCTGGATTTCTCCAGAAGAGCTTCTCATAGACTATAACAGCTGAGGCAGCTCCTCTTTGTAGTAAAGGTTTGGCAGGAATCTTCTAAGTGCTGATTAAACCCAGCTGAGCAAGCAAGCAGGTAGGAGCGTATCACCAGAAGACTGCCAAGGAACAGCTCCACGGAGGCGGGTGGGCTTCTCTTCAGCAGGAGGAGGACAGTTTAGCCTTTCTTGCCTCCAGATAATCAGGGAGGATGAAGTGTTCCTGGAAAAAATGGAACAGGGGCTTCCCAGGGAAAACAGAGAAGAAAAAAAGCAGAGGGGAATCCTAACAAGCCAGAAAGTTGATGGGTAGAAGAATGGGACACAGAGGAGAAAGGCAAAAAGAGAAGTCAATAAAGGGATAAAATGTTGGGTCTGGCACCAGGAAGACTTACTGAGCTCAAATCCAGCCTTAGATACTTACTTACTAGCTGTGTGACCCTGGGTAAATCACTTAACCCTCTTTGCCTCAGTTTCCTCATCTGTAAAATGAACTGGAGAAGAAAATGGCAAACCATTCCAATACCTTTGACAAGAAAACCCCAAATGTTGTCAGGAAGAGTTGTATGTGACTGAAAAACGATTAAATGACAACAAATGAAATCCAATCCATAAGGGGTGGTGGAGAGGGACCCTATGAAAGCGAAGCAGCTTTGTGGGCTCCAAAGAAAGAGAATGTGTATCTAGAGTTGGCACCAGGAGGGGATGCCACCCATGGCAGTTGGAGAGGCTTTGACCATCGAAGGGTTCTGAGATGGCCATATCTTGATTGACATGATGAACAAGAAGGATATTTGCTATCTTCCTAGGACATGGGATTTGAGAGAGTCTCCTAATAATAAGAGTTAACATTTATGAAGCACATTCGGGTTTCAGGAGTTCTTTAAATATTATTTCTTTCGATTCTCACAACAACCCTAGAACGTAGTAGGTGCAATTTTTATCCCCAATTCACAGATGAGGAACCGAAGGCTGAGAAAGGTTAAAGTGGCTTGCCCACAGGTAATAAGGATCTGAGGGAGGATTTGAACTTAGGTCTTCCTGACACCAAGTCCAGCATACTGACCCACCTAGCTACCTCATGAATACTACCCACGCCTGATGATTCAGATAGAGAGAAATAACACGACCTGAAGGAACATAGCATCGTCAGGGATTATGAAATTCTGAGAAATAAACTAAAGATGTTGACACAAAGATGGCATTTTCAGCACTGCTGCTGATTCAGAGATATGGATGCTTTTAAAGAGGGAGGGTGATTTGGGAAGCAAACAAATGGTAAAGAAGTTGGTGTTTGAAAATGGGATTTTCAGAGAGTGAACTGAAAGGTAATAATATGAAAGATTTAATTTGTATGAACATGTCAGTCTCCAGGATGATATCTTCTGTGATGCAGGGAGGGAGAGAAGGGACTGGGCCACTTGTGGATAAATTCTATTAATAAGTAAGCAAATTTAAAAAAAGAGAGAGAATAGAATGGAATAGCCAGAAGGAAACACAGATAAGCAGGAAAGCTTTGAAAGTTTTATGTGGAATTTATTATGTAGATATGAAGAAAAGTAACCTAAACATATAAGAGACTTGTGATTTCACTTATGTACAATCTTCTTTTTCTCTGTATATGGAAATGTTACTTTTATTTGGTTTTGTAAAATTTGTAATTTTTAAATGGAGGGGAAAAAAAAGTAGAATTCGGATTTTTGGACCTAGGTCAGAGAATGAGCACATCTCATGAGGGTTCAGCAAAAATATTTGTACTCAGAAGATGCTTCCTATGAGGGACTTAAACTGAAAATGGAGAAGGAAAAAATTACCCACATATATTTGCCAAATTAATGACACATTCAGTTCTTTTAGAGCTTATTGAATATTACAAAGACAAGAAATAAGCTAGTCCGTGACCTCAGGGAGTTTGCATCCTACTAGATGATCTTTTTTTATCTTTTATTTTATTTAAAAATTTTTTTAGAATATTTTTCCATGATTACATGATTTACGTTCTTTCCCTCCCCCCCAAACCCCACCACCACCCTTCCTGTTATCTATACACAGATAGATAAATATAAAACAGAATTTTGGTGGGGCCTGGGGTGAAGAGCACTGAAAACTAGGGACAATCAGGAAGGCTTTATGTAATAAATGGCACTTGAGCTGAGCTTTGAAGAAAGCTATTGACTCTAAGAGGTGGAAATGAGGAAGGAACAGGGGAGTACTGGGAGGTTTAAATGTAATAATATATACAAAACACTTGGCAAACTTTAAAGAGCTCTAAAAACTATTACTATTATTATTGTTGTTGTTTTTGTTATTGTTAATGTTATTATTAATAGCTTCCAGTCTTGTAATTACTTTTTTCCCTGAGCCTTCTATTATATTCTTGCTGAGTCCAACAAATATTTGCAGAACTATACAGAGGTTTGCTAGTAAATGTTTAACAACCAAGCTCTTTAAAAAACAATGTATGCACATACACTGTCAAGTTTAATTTGCATTATTAGCACTTTCTTTAGATAGTAAAATACAAAAAAAATCCCAATAAATCAAGACCTGATCTGTAGCTAATTCTGATTTATGAGATGTAAATGCTCAAGCTGTAAAATCAACACTGGGTTTTCCAAGTCAGTTAGAGGTGACTCCAGCAAACCCCATAGGAAGGATTCCAGACATGAAACCAACCTCTGCAAAAACATGGATTTTGTGTAGGAAGAGCAGCAAGTAATCTAGCTTGGCTGGAATGGAGAATGCAGAAGAAGAGGAGGAACATATACCCAGAAAGAAAGGTAGGCTAGAGCCAGATTCTGAAGGGTTTTAAATGCCAAAAAGGAATCTGCAATTTATCCTAAAGACAATAAGGAGTCACTGAAACTTCTTGACTAGGGAAATGACAGGGTCAGGTCTAGTTTTAGTGACATCATTTTGGTCCCTAGAAGGGTAATAGATTTTAGAGGAGGGAGGCTTCATGAACCAGTGAGATAGATTAAGAAACTATTGTAATATCTCTTCTTTGTTGGTCATAACTAGAAATAATGATCATGTATGTGGTAAGAAAGGAACAGATGCAAGTTAGTCTGTGAAGATTCAGTAGGTAAGACTTGGCAACTGATTAGATGTAGGTCCTAATGGATTTAAATGTGTTGATGGATCAATAAAAAAGAAATATATCAATAGGTACGGTTTTCCAAGTCAATATATGACCCATGGAGATTCTTATGTATGGTTTAGTGTTCCCCTTTTCTATTTGAGTTTGATGCTTTAGACTTAGAAAGTGATGGAGAAAGTATTAATAATGAAGATTAAACTTACATCTGTCATGTACTTTTTTCCCTCCCAGAAAACCAGTTGTTAAATAATCACCAGTTCATTCTTACTTTGGGAAGAACTTGCTTTGGGAATTTCAAAAGGATGGTAGTTTCAGATGCCAGGTTACAAGGGATGATGTCTTTTTTAAAAAAAGATATTTTATTTTCCCAATTACATGTAATAATTTTCAGCATGCATTTTCCAAAATTATTAGATGTAAATCATTTCCCTCTTTTCCTTCTCTCCCTGCTCCTAGACATAGTAACCAATTTGGTCTGGCTCATACGCATATTATCATGAAAAATATACTTCCATATTAGTCATTGTTATAAGAGAATACTTATATAAAACCAAAACCCCAAAATAAACAGAAAAAACTATTTGAAAAAAAAGTATGCTTTGATCTGCACTCTGACTCTAACAGTTCCTTCTCTGGAGGTGGAGAGCATTCTTCAGAACTATTCTAGATCATTGTATTGCTGAGAGTAGCTAAATCTTTCACAGTTGAATAACAATATTGCTGTTACTGTGTGCAATGTTTTCCTGGTTCTTATTTTACTCTGATCAGTCCAAGTCTTTCCAGCTTTTTCTGAAATAATCCTGCTCATTGTTTCTTATAGCAGAATAGTATTCCATCACCAACATATGTCATAATTTGTTCAGCCATTTCCCAATTGATGGACATTCCCTCAATTTCCTATTCTTTGCTATCACAAAAAGAGCTGCTATCAATTTTTTTGTACAAGTAGGTCCTTTCCTCCTCTTTTTTTTAATCTCTTTGGGATATAGAACTAGTACTGGTATTAGAAGATCAAAGGGTATGCACAGTTTTATAGCCCTTTGGGCTTAGTTCCAAGTTGCCCTCCAGAATGGTTGGATCAGTTCAAAACTCCACCAACAATGCATTAGTGCCTAAATTTGCCACCCCTCCAACATTTATCACTTTCCTTTATTTATTAGCCAATCTGATAGGTGTGAGATGGTACCTCAGACTTGTTTTAATTTGCATTTCTCTAATCAAGAAGGATTTTATTTTTTCATATGATTATCGATGTCTTTGATTTCTTCATATGAAAATTCATATCCTTTGAACATTTATCCATTGGGAAATGATATCTTCTTATAAATCTGACTTATTTCTCTATAAGATCTTTATCAGCGAAATTTGCCATTAAGTTTCTCCCCCTCCCAGTTTGTTGCTTTTCTTCTAATCTTGGTTACATTGGTTTTCTTTGTACAATCCCTTTTTAATTTAATATAATCAAAATTATTCATTTTATATCTTGTAATATTCTATAGCTCTTGTTTGGCCATATATTCTTCCCTTCTCTGTAGATCTGACAGGTAAATTATTCTATGTTCCCCTAATTTACTTATGATATCACCATTTATGTCTAAATCATCTACCCATTTTGACCTTATCTTGATATAAGGTATGAGATATTGATCTATACCTACTTTTTGACACACTGTTTTCCAATTTTCTCAGCAAATTTGACAAATAGTGAGCTCATATTCCAAAAACTAGGTACTTTGGGCTTATGAAACACTATATTGCCAAGTCATTTACCCCTGGGTATTATATAATATCTATTTCATTGACCCACCATTCTATTTCTTAGCCAGTACCAAATTGTTTTGATCATTACTGCTTTATAGTACAATTTGAGATCTTGTGAGGTCACCTTCCTTCACTTTTTTTCCCATTAATTCCCTTGATATTCTTGACCTTTTCTTCTTCCAGAAGAATTGTGTTATCATTTTTTCTAATTTTATAAAATAATTATTTGGTAGTTTGATTGATATGGCCCTGAATAAATAAATTAATTTAGGTGGAATTGTCCTTTTTGTTATAGTAGCTTGACCTACCCATGAGCAGTTAATATATTTCTCCAGTTGTTTAGATCTGACTTTATTTGTGTGAAAAGTGTTTTGTAAGTGTGTTCATATAATTCCCCGTGTTTGTCTTGGCAAGTAAATTCCCACACATTTTATGTTGTCTAGAATTATTTTAAATGGAATTTCTCTTTCTTTCTCTTGCTGCTAGACTTTGTTGGTAATATATAGAAAAGCTAATGATTTATGTGGGTTTTATTTTGCATCCTGTGACTTTACCAAATAGGTTTTTAGTTGACTTTGTAGGATTCTCTAAGTATACCATCATATCATCTCCAAAAAGTGATAGTTTAATTTCCTCATTCCCTACTTGAATTCCTTCAATTTCTTTTTCTTCTCTTATTGCTAAAGATAGCATTTTCAGTACAATATTAAATAATAGTGGTGATAATGCTTCACTCCTGAGCTTATTTGGAAGACTTCTAACTCATCTCTGTTGCAGACGATACTTGCTGATGGTTTTAGCTTTGTCTGAGAGTACAATTACTACTTTTCCTTTTTTACTTCACTTGAAGCAGAATAAATTCTGCTCCAGCCCCTTTCCTTTACTTTGTGTGTGTTTCCCTGTCTCAGATGTGTTTCTTATAAATAACATATTGTAGGATTCTGTTTTTTAATCCACTCTGCTATCCACTTCCATTTTATGAGTGAATTCATCCCATTCACATTCATAGTTATGATTACCAATTCTACTTTTTAAGAAACTCTTTTCTTCATTGAATTTTGTACCTCCTTTTCATTTGGCCAATTCTCCTTTGAATTGCTTTCATTTCTTTCCCCCTTCTTTCCTTTGCCTCTTTTATTTGATTTTTTAAATCCTTTTTGAGCTCTTCCAGAGCCTGAGACCAATCCCCATTTCTCTTGAAAGTTTTACATGTAACTATTTTGATCTTATTCTCTCCTTCTGTGTCTTTGCCTTGCTCTTCTTTGTCTCCATAATAATTTTCTATGCTTCAGTGTGCTTCTTGATGTTTGATAATTTTTTTAACATTTATTAATATTCATTTTTTTTTATTTTTATTTTTTTTATTTTTATTTTTTTTAACATTTATTAATATTCATTTTTAACATGGTTACATGATTCATGCTCCCCTTTCCCCTTCAACCCCCCCCGCGCC
>NC_058132.1:119647446-119689355 GCF_016433145.1 Gracilinanus agilis | reverse complement strand
TTTTAGCTGGGTTCAGAGCTATAGGTGAGTGTGGAGGGGGTGGGGGTGGGGCGGTTGCTCAGCTCGCGCTTGAGTGAGAGCCCTTTTTAGCTTGGAAATGTCTCGATTCCACGTACCTTCCATGCTGTGCCCTGTTGTGGGGTTCCTCCGTTCGTCTGGACTTGTTTTTATGTCCCCTTGAGGAGTTTTGTGTGTTTCGGTCAGGAGAGGTTTAGAGCTGCTTCTTACTCTGCCGCCATCTTAACCCGGAACCCCTGTTTGATAATTTTACTTAACTTTTTTCCTCAACTTTTACTTTTATCTTAAAGGTGAGATCTATTATTAGGGTATTGGGGACACTCACTTAAACTTTAGTTTTTCCTTGCAATCACCCTCAGTTCTAGTTCTGAGTTTCTGCAAGTTTCAGTTCTTCTATGGTGGTATGATGGCATGTGGCTGAGAACTGTGAAAGCCACCTCCCACTGCTGATTCAATCTCCTCTAGGATTTGCTGATGGCTTGCAAGGCTCAGAGCACTGTGAGGTTCAGGACCTAACCTAACTTGGACAGAGGCTTCAGGCATCACACTGGGTTTACATAGGCAAGGTGACCTGGGGACTGACTTGGGCAAGGGTTCTGGGTCTCCCCTAGGGCTTGCACTTGTTGGGCACACTGGAGATATGCCCAAAGCATGGCATATGATCTTTTTTAAAAATTTACTAGTATTTTTTCCTCAATTACATTAAAAAAATTTTATGTGAATTTTAAAAATGATAATGTAACATCCTTGGCATCATTGGAAGTTCAGTGTTTAGAATTACCTGTGGTCCTGTTGTTCTCTGCTCTCATTTATTCAACAACTGGGTTGATAATTTCATTTCTGAGCACTGAATTTTAGTAAAAACATCAACAACCTAAAGCAAATATGGAGGAGGGTAAATAGGATGATAAATAAAAAGTTGAGGTATATGAAAATTAGCTAAAGATACTATGGCGGGGTTTTAGTCTGGAGAAGGGAGAACCTAGCTATTTGTGTATTTTGGAGGGGGTAAGCATGATAGCTGTATTCCAATATTTGAAGGACTATTATGTAAAATAAAGATCCAACTTGTTTTCCTTGATCTTCAGAAGGAGAACTAGGAATAGTGGATTGAAGTTACAGAAAAATGGATAACTGTTCAACTTCAGGAAATGTTTCCATTTTAGCATTTCTATATTCAGAAAAACAAAACCCAGGAGGAAATAATAGGAAGAGAAATCCCACTCAAAATGACTTTAAAATGCATAAATTTCCTTGGAGTCAATCTGTCAAGGCAAGGATCAAATGTTAGTTTCTCTGTCTGGCCATTCACAACATAGCCTTAACCTATCTTTCCATCTTTATGACACATTACTCATCTTCCTCTACGTTATGGTCCAAGCCAAAATGGCCTTCTTGCTGTTCTTCATACATGATACTCCATCTTTGCATTGGCTGTCCCACTTGCCTGGAATTCACTCCTTCTTTACCTTTGCTGAATTAATCTTCTGCATAAAGCCTTTTGTGATTCTCCCAGCTGCTAGTGGCTTCCCTCCCAAATGACATTTTATTTAATCAATAGGCACATGTGACAATTAATTCACTTTATATTTGGGTTGTATATATTTTTATATGTACTTGTATCCCTATTAAAATGAAAGCCTGTTGTGAATAGGGATTGTTTTATTCTTGGTACTTGTAACCATATTGCCTAGTCACTTTTAGCACAAAGTAGGTATTTAATAAACACTGATTTCCTTTCTTCTCCTTAGTTTCTTCATGTGTAAGGTTGCATTAATGATCCCTAAGTTCTCTTCTAGCTCTATGAATCTTCCTTTTAATTTGGTGTTTATTGTGACCTTTGTTCTAACTAGCAGATGAACAGACTGTACCCAAACAGCTGACTCTGAAATAACTACTATATCTGTAACTAGTGATTTCCTGTCTGCTAAGATCTTGACGAGTCTTTAGGGCTCTCCTCTGCTCTCTGGTCCAGGACTTTATTCCTTACTGTGGGGAAATAATGATGCTGTATAGAGTTGAAGGTCAAAATCTTTCACTGTCTGAGTAGAAGGCTCTTATTGGTTGACTAAGGAGAATGACTTTCTTTTTGTTAATTTTGGGGAGATTCTGCTTCATGAAGATAAAAGAGTGGGACACACAAAACCCCTTTTGGAGTTTGGGAGAAACTTTTCCTACACTGAGATTCATACTATTTACCTCTGAAAGACATCATAGATCTAAAGAGATACCACACTGAGGGTCAAAGTCACACAGTTGGATTTGAACCTTCTAATTAATATCTTGAAAATTCTATTCTCTCCCTAAACAGAGCTTTTAAGGTCAAAATCAACCAGTGGCAACCTACACTGCTTATTTTTTTTATTACATTAAGTATTAAAGAAGTTTTGGGAAAATAAATCTTGGGAGACAAATAATTATCTACATAAATCATGTGTCTCCTGTTTTATATAAGTGGAAATTTTATATCCTTTAGACTTCATCTCCCAGAATTATTCCCTTGTCTCAAAATTCCCTTTTCCTTTGTGTTTATGTGCATCTTTTACATTTTTGTATTTAAGTTTTGGAGAAAGCCTCTCACCATCTCTTCCACGTGAGTGGATTGGGTGAGCTCTCCCTGTTTTCCCTAGCTCTCTAGTTAAATATTAATAAATTTTTATAAATATTATGCTTTGGAGATATTGATTATTCATTTTAAAATCTACAGTTTCTCATACTATACTATCACCTTTAAGTTTGCCCTCTAAATATATAAGTCCTTCACATTTATAGGCGAGGCTGTTGCTTTCCCAATATCACATATTTGGGTAGGGGCAAGGTTGTTGGTAATATTCACACAAAAGCTATATTATTCAAGTTGTGGTGTATGAGATATTCAGGGAGGACTAGTGCCTCTGGTGTTAGGGCTTGCCAAACCCTTTTCAGGGCTGTTCATCCACCCTTGGTGTCCACCTTTCACCTAATATTCATTTTTGGTTCTAAGAAATTGCAGCTTGCCTAGCAGTCACACTCCAGTAAAATCATCTTAGCAGATGAGCTAAACCAAAGGGTCTCAAACCTGTTTGGTGAGTTAGAGGAGTTTCTGCCCCATGCATGTGAAGACTTCTTCTGGCAGAGTGGCTGGATGAGGACAATTTGTTCCAATGACCATGAAGTTAGAACAATTTGAGCTTGACCAGATAAAGTCATTTCAAAAGTTATGCATCTCCTATTCTTGGGAAATAAAGAGATGTATTCCTGTTGTAAAACAAACAAAAAAAGATGCCAAGGTCATCCACTGCATTCCAAGTCATCACCGGTCATTGTGACTTTTGTCTTGCCCCCTCAACTTTGAGGACTCTGAAAGAGAGAGAGGGAGGCTGGACCACTCTGTGCAACTCTCTTAAATCCAATTCATGTGCAAGTCAAAACATCACCTTGTGATGTCATTAGACCTCTTCAAAATGAACAAGGATAAAATGAAGAATGAACAATGTTATTAAGGTAAAGAATTCCTAGGGTTACATACATAAATCTCATTTTTATGTTGGACCTTGGGATCTAAAGAGAAATTGAATAGTGAAAACGAACCCATTAGCATCACAGGAAAAATAAAATCTATAGTTTTCAATGAAAATACAGTCTGAATACTACGTGAAACTTTTTCTTCCTGCCTCAAGGTTTCCTCCCTTAATTAAAATAAAGTGGTTTTTTTGAAATCAAAAGAAATAAGTATTATTTGAAATGTGAAATTATCCATAGAAAGAAAATATTTCTATCCTTTCCTTTGTTGTTCTGGACATGTCAAATAATGAATTTTTTGAAAAGTATTTCTTTACTTTGGGTTTTGGAATTCTTGTGGGTGCTTTTATGATATCTTTGTCCTTCCTCCTCTGCAATATGTATATAATTACAATTTTTGGATTCTATTACTTCACCCAAGTGTTGTGGACTATTCTTCCTTCTTGGACTTTTGCTCATCAAAGGCAAATGTGTTTATCTAGCCTGCAAAACTGGTTACTTGTTGCCCAGGAAAACAAGAACTGAGAGAAATCCTGGGATTCAATGTGGTGTTTTTAATGCTTTCTTTTCATAATTGTACTAAACAGATATGAGATAAGTATAGCTCAGAAGTCCAATATTTTTTCACCTGGAAGGTATGCATAAAATGAAAATAGCCTCTACAAATTTAGGTGTAAATTTCTCTGTATAGAGGGAGAGGCAGCAGAATATTTTCACATCTGGGTTCTTTGGAGTGGGTTGGGTCTACTAGGGGTCTCGATTACCACCAGCTTGTGAAATGGAAAGGACTTGGACCCTTTTTTTTAAACATTTATTAATATTCATTTTTGACCTGTTTACATGCTTCATACCCCTACTTTCCCCTTCACCCCCCGCTCTCCCCCCACCCATGGCTGACGCACATTTCCACTGGTTGTAACTTGTGTCCTTAGGGTTCAGGGCCTATTTCCATATTGTTGTTAGTTGCATTGGTGTGGTCGTTTCGCGTCTACATCCCCAATCATGTCCTCCTCAGCCCATACGTTCACTTGGACCCTTTTTGAAATCGATAGTCTAGTGGTTTTTAGGGCCATTACGATTTTCTATAAAGTAAAAATAAGTGTCAGTAGAGGATTAGGGAATTATGGAGAAGACTGGGAGGTAGGGAGAGAAAAGAACATTTTGATTATGAATTCATTTTTTCCTTCAAGAAGCAGAAACAGAGGGGAAGTTTAATAAATATTCAAAAAGAATATGCCAGTTTTTGAACTGGAAACCAAGCAGCTGCCAAATTAATCCTGCAGAAATGTGTTGGAGAAGAAAACTGCATCTTTTTTAAGGAGAGCCATTTGTTCTATGAGCTTTGTGAGGTGGAAATAGTTTCCTAAAAAAAAAAAAAAATTGGGAGACAACTTTTAAAAGTAAATTTCTCTGGCTGATTTATTAAAGAATCCTCGAGAGCCCAGATATTAGCCTCAGCAGGCACCATCAGCAAAATAAGACCTAAAAATGATCATCCAGAGTAGCAAAATATTATCACTTTTTCCCCATGTGCACCAATATTCTCACTTGGATAAGAAAGCCCTTGTCCTGGAAAAGTCCCCCTCTGATGAAGGCCCTTCTCTAGTTTTCCTTTCCTTATTTTGTTCTCCTGTTTGATAAGAGAGTTCTGTCCCCATGACAACACTGCCTAGTGATGGCCCCTTTCATTTTTCATTCACTTTTCATAATCCTGAGAATGAATCTGCTATCTGGTTAACACTTTCTTCCCTTTCTTCCAAATGTTTTTCCCCCTTAATCCTAGCACAGCATATCCTGAAAGAAACTCGCCACTTCAGGAGATTAGTTGTTGCAGATGTGATTTCCTATTTGTAGCTGGTTGAATTTGTTTTTTTTTTTTAGAACTCAGACTCCAGGCATAGATTTTTCTCAGGGATGTGCCACATTAAGCCAGGTAATGTGGGGACCATCAAGAATATGCACAGAGAACCTGCTGGAACCTTAGAAGCCATTTAGCCCAGTCCCCTTATTTTATAGGTAAAGATTCTGAGGTCTATTGTGTAATTAGAATTTTGTGCCCTTAAACTACATTTCCCAGCCTTCCTCTTTTGTCCCTATGTTACATTCTTATGTTTTGTAGATAAAAGTTTCTGTAACTTTGCCTTCTCGGCTCTCTTCTTTCGTGGTCCAGGAAATTGCTCTTTACTCAGGCTATCACTTTCCTCTCCTTCAAGTGATTATTAATAAATCTGATAAAATATAATACTTGGAGTATTGGATATTAATTTTTAATCTTACACTGGGGGGGCCAAGGAAAGATGGGGATAGTGTCAGAGGCAGAATCTGAACCAGGTCTTCTTGTTCTTCTGACTCCAGAGCAAGTGATTTTCCCTTTACCATACTAACTCATTATTGTGGTTCATTTTCTAGATGTTTGATGCTAGCAAAATTGAAATGGTTCACCAGTCTCTATTTTATTTAAACTTTGCCCTTCTGAAGGTCATATAATCCAAAATAGCAGTCAGTTATACAAACACAGAACCTTAGAAATCTAGGGTTTGTCTCAGTTAAGAAACCTGAGAAAATTGACTTTTATAGTGTCAATCAGGCAATAAAGTTATTAATTAAATATTATAATATATATATTAAGTGCCTACTACCTGACAGGTACTGTGCTAAGCCTTATGGGATACAAAGAAAGGCAAAAGACAGCCTCTAACTTTAAAGAACTCACTGTCTAATAGAAGAAGTGTAATGGAATCAAATAGAGAGGACAAGAAGGGATGCTTTCCCGTACAAGGTTTGAAGGTAGGATGCAATGAGTTCCTAGAGGGTGGGTACCATTTTTTAATTTCTTCATTTCCTTGATGTTTATCGTAGTGGTAGACACATAGGAGGAGAAAATGGGTGCAGACTGGAAAGAAACTGACTGACAAAGTATTTTAGACCAATATTCCTTGAAAATGAAAAGCTTTACATTACATATATAAGTTTTGTCTGCCTTGTAAATGAAAACATATCCTACTAGTCCAAGCAGCATACTGAATGGTCCAGCTTCTTTTTTCTATTTTATCAATAGAACAACACATTCACTTGATTCTATTAAATCCCAGACTTATATAGTGGTCATGGAATCTAGAAAAGAAAAAGGAACAGTAAAGGCAGCAACATAATGATTTTTTGGATATGGAATATGACAGATAAGTCTTGGAAGAAATATTCTTATTTATTTATTTTAATTTTAATTTTGAATATTTTCCCATAGTTACATGTTTCATGCTCTTTCCCTCTCCCCCAAACTCTCCCAGCCCCCCATAGCCAACACACAATTCCACTGGGTTTTACATGTATCATTGATTAAGACCTAATTCCATATTAATGATAGTTGGACTAGTTATCATTTAGTGTCTACATCCCCAATAATATCCCCATCAGGCCATGTGATCAAGCAGTTGTTTTTGGAAGAAATATTCTTATTGGAGTGAGAAGCAAGCCACTGTGCTGAAGGGCAGACACAGCTCTTATCTGGGTCTCCTGGTTTAGATTGTGATCAGGCAAAACAGTCATTGATTTGCTATATTTCCCTAATGCCTACATTTTGCTGTCTCCCAGGAACTCTAATATACTAGATATAGTGAAGTCTCCTCTTCCTGTCTTCCTATTAAGGGTTATTGAGTTTAATGAATCTCTGTTCTTGAACCTTACCCAATTTTCTAGTCTTTACTCAGGCACCCTCCTGGGATTTGAGGGGTCAAAGAAAGGACTGTGGAATCCAGCCCATTAGCTGGTTGGCTAACCTCAGATTCCCTTTAAGGGTCATTGGATCCTAGATCAAGACTTGGAAGGGACTTTCAGGTCAGTTAGTCCAACCCTGTCCTTTTACAGATGACACCCAGAGAGATGGTGACTCACTCAAGACATAAAGTGGCCAAGTCAGAACTCAAACCCATATCATCTGACTCTCAATCTGGTTCTCTTGTCTGCCTTTCCTAAAACATATGGCACGTCCCCACCATTCCCAAGTGACTCAAAAGCATATACTTTTGTCTGGTTTCAGAGCACCAATGGCTAATGAAGGCTTCAAAACACTGAAAGGGTTCAGTTCTTGGACAGAACGCTAATGTGGGAACAAAATGAGCAAAGGAAGAGAAAAGTAGGGAAGAAGAATATGACCTGAAAGCACAAATCAATCAATATCTGAGCTGCTTTCTGATTTTATCACTTTACTCTCCCAATCCCTGACCCCCAACCCTTAGCTTTCTCCCAGGCCATTCATCTCTGGCTCCACTGGAGCTGAGAATGAGCTCTGAGCATTCAAGGAAGATGGAAGAAGAGGAACAAGAAGAGGCGGCCGCAGCCAGTGTGGTTTATCCACAAAACAGTCAAGAGTTCTCTGCATCATTAAGACTTGTCCCATTTTTAATCAGGGCCTTAGTTTCATCATTTAACTAACATTTAATCAAGAAGATTCTTTTCAAGTAAAAATGGACTGTTTTCAAATAGGTGCTTTAGACATGCATATCACAACTTGTTTAAGGGTAGTGGATATCTCTTTAGGTAGTCAGGGTTTGCTTACAGTAATTACTACTTTTGAATTCAAAAGCTAAAGGGAAGGTCTTATTTACTTCTGTCTCTGACCCACAATATTGCTCAGAACATCAAAGGGGAAAGCTGCTCTTTTGTCTGCTTCTGTCCAGTGAGGTAATCTGACCCTTGGCTTTTGCTGTTGGGACAAGATCTTTCAAAATGCTTGAGAAAGGGGTCAGAGCCCATGTCCTTACTCAGTCCCTTTTTAAAGAAACTTAAAAAAAAACTTTACTTTTAACTGGAAACCAACCAGTTTTTTAAATAGATGTCTGTTTTAATGGTTTCCTGTGGATTCTGTCTGTGCTGTATTTACTATCTATTTAAGCTCTTTAATGAAGAGAGAAAATTCCAGGCCTAAGCAACATGCTTACTTTCTTCAAACAAGACCCCCTCAGTGTGATCTTCAAAGCCTTTCTGCCTTTCCCAGTTAATGTATCTAATTTGGTGGCCCTTTGAATGTACTAAATTGAAGTACAGATGTTCCTAATTTTAAGATGACAAAAAGATGGGAATTGTCAATGCTGGAAGGGTTGCGTAAAGACTGGCACAGTAATACAAAGTTGGTGGAGTCCTGAATTGGTCCAGCCATTCTATAATTATTCTAAGTTACTAAAATATCTATATATCCTTGCTGTGACCCAGAGAGCCCACTCCATGGACATCAAATAGGTGATGGAGTGGGAAAAGTTCATTAATTTAATTTGCTTCATGGAATTTTTAGCTTTCAGTGTCATGAAATACAAAACAAATTCCTTTATAGAATGTGGTGTTTAGAACCGGGAACAATTTAAAGAGTTTCTGGTCTAGAGGTCCAACATGTTTTCACAGCAGGATCCACTGATAAAATGTGGCCTTGCTACTTGCCAGGTTCTGTTCAACCTACAAATTCACAGACAAAAAATAAAGGAGACTAGCTAAGTTAGGGGCTGGGTAGGGAGGAGCTTCAAGTATGGTGTTAGGGATTCCTTGGGCAGGAAAGAAATTCCTGTACTCTAGTAAAGGAATGGTGTTAAGATAATAGTGAGGAAGGTTAGAATGTGAACCTGATAGAGTAGAAAGGGCACTTTATTTGGAATTAGATGATCTGGCTTTGAAGCCTTTCTTTGCCTCAAGCTAGTTGACTTTTTTGGCCACTATCTCCCCACTGATTAGTGAGATTGGGGCATGGATGATCTCTAAGAGTTCTTCCAATTCTATAAGAAGAAATCTTATAGCTTGAAAAAAAAAACAAAACAGAAAAGGGTATAAAAATATCCATTGTCTGAGGACTGGATATCACTTTGACTGCTAACTCCACAAATGCTTTCAGGTGAATTCCTCAGACAATTTCTTTTCAAAGTTTTTTACTTTTGATAACTTTGCTAGACCACACCTAGCAGGGAGTAATTATAAAATTAATTTTGACCAAAAAGTATATTAAATAATTGGAAAAAAATGGTCTTTGTCTCTAACTAGCGTTGTGGTCTTGGATGAATCATTTCCCTTCCTCTAAATCCCAGAGTGGTTTTGAAATGAAAGGATCATATATTTTAAACTGGAAGGAACTTAAGGAAGTAATTTAATTCAAGTGACAAGAGTCAGAAATGAAACCTATTTCCACTGACCCCAAATCCAAGGTTTCCATTGCATGTAGCCATTAAAATACATCAATCTAGAGTTAATGTGGAAATAAAGTCATAGCCTAAATAGGACATATCTCCATTTTCACGTACGCTTATGTACCATCTGTGGCTACAGAATCAGCTTTTTGGGGGGGAGTGATGAAGCAAAGAGTTAAATCTATGGCAAACCTCTTGCTTTTGTTCTTACAACGGAGTTGGGTGATTTTGCTGAATAAGGTAGGTGAAGGGAGAAGGGGTGGCAGGACAATTGGTTTATACTTCAAAACCACAGCACCTGGAAATTTCAAATCAGCACATCTTCTCCCTATCCTCTCAATCCCCATAATCTACATAATGATGCTGCTAAACTTTCTCCCTATAAGCCACAAGATTCTTCCCCCTGTCTCCAGGGTTCTTACTGAGTTCCATTTCATTTAATTCTGCAGTTCCTTCCTTCCTTAAATTCCTAAAATAAAAAGTGAGCAGAGCAGCAATTCTGGCAAACCTGGGTACCTTTTTATGAACAAAATCTTTACTTTTCTGTAACTGAAAGAACAGGGTTCAAGAAAGGAAGAAAGAAAAATGATTGTTTCCATAGAAATGAATTTGTGATGGCCAAAGGGCATCGTGTTGATTTGAGTCCAGTTCTCCCTTACAGAAAGTAGACAATTTATATGGTGAGCTTCATGCTTATCAATTAGTTTCACTTTTAAGGACTCAGAGTGGCTCGAGGATGTTATTGACATCAGCTCTGCCAGTTCAAAAGACCCAAAGGCAAAATGGTGGATTTAAGGAAACTCTTGTATATTTTCCTATAAAAATAGCTGCTCCTATTTGTATAGCCATTTAAGGTTCATAAATCCGTTTCCTTATAACATTACAAGGTAGATAGTAGAAGTATTTGCAGCTAGATGGGGCAGCAGATAAAATACCAGACTTGGGCAAGAAGACTCATCTTCTTGAGTTCAAATTTGGCTAACTTACTTGCTGTGTGACCCTGGGCAAATCTGTTTGCCTCAGTTTCCTCATCTGTAAAATGAACTGGAGAAGGAAATGGCAAACTACTCCTGTATCTTTGCTAAGAAAACCCCAAATGGTGTCACAAAGTTGGACAAAGCCTATATGACTAACCAACCACAAAAAGTAAAAGTATTATTAACCCTACTTTACAAACTAAAGAGCTAAATTTCAGAGAAATTGAACAATTTATCTGTAATCTTAACTAGGAAATTGTGGATCCAGGACTGGAATCTAGGTGTTCTAACTGACATTTGCTTTGTTGTAGGAGTTGGAATCTTCTGATTTCCAGCTATACATTATAGAAACCAGAACAGATTTACTTTTTTGCTAGTTTTTTTTTTAAATCTGGGCCTATGATTTTACTAGTGAAGGCAGTAGCTCTCAAAGGGTAATCTGCAGATCCCTAGAGGACCCTGAGACACCCTCTGAGACTGCCTCATTTTGAAGTAAGGAGGTAGAACAGTAAATAAATAAAACCCTGCCCTTGTAATCAGGAAATTTTGTTATTATTCAGTCCTGTCGACTCTTCATGAGTCAGATTTTTTGGGATCCTCAATAATTTTTAAGATTGCAGAGGGATCTGCAAATTATTAAAAATATAAAGGGGGTCAGTTAGGTGGCTGAATGGATAAAGAGCCAGGCTTAGGGACAGGAAGTCCTGGGTTCAAATGTGACTTCAAACATTTCCTAGCTGTGTGGACAAGTCATTTAACCCTCACTGCCTAGCCCTTATTGCTCTTCTGCCTTGGAATCAATAGTTAGTATTGACTAAGATGGATAGTAAAGGTTTGGGTTTTTTTTTAAGAGTGTAAAGGGGTGCTGAGAACAAAAAGTTTGAGAACTACTGGCATAGAAAACTTTTGGGAATAAAATTTATTCCAGAACCAAAGAAGATGGCAGCTTCTCTGAAACAGATTGTTTTACAGAGTTAACTGCTCCTGTTTGTGTAGCATTTTAAGGTTCATAAATCCCTTTCATTGAACATTTTAAGGTAGGTATTAATAGTGCCTTGTCTCCCAAATTATCTTGTATCTATGTTCCATAGACATTAAATCCATATTATTTTTTCTTCAAGTCCTTCAAGAGGTCAAACCGATTTGCTTAGAGTCAGAGTATGTATCAGATGCAGGATTTGGACCCAGATAATCCTGTCTTCTGAAAGTAACCTTTTTCTCCCTGAGACCCCACTGTTCCTGGGTATGACAACAGCAACAATTATATGAATAACTTGTACATCATGGTTGAATGCCAAGTAAGGTGACTGAAACACTAACTAAATCTTGTTGTTGTTTAGTTACTTCAGTCATATTGGCAGGACCCTACTTGGGTTTTTCTTGGCAAAGATACTGCAGTGGTTCGTTATTTCCTTCCCCAGTTCATTTTACAGATGAAGAACTGAAACAAACAGGGTTACTTGACTTATTTAGGGTCACACATCTAGCAAATGTCTGAGGCCAGATTTGAACTTGGGAAGATGTGTCTTCCTGACTTCTGGGCTGTGTAATAATAAAAAGAGCCAAGTAACCAATGCTATGATAGAAGGGGAGATAGAGAGAGTTTATACGGTGAGACTCTCTTCTAGCTCTCCCCTCCCACTGAATATACACTGGGAGACTTTAAGGGGGTGTCACCCTAAAACTGGGTGACATGGATGGTTGTGCTTCCCCACAGGAGTTGGGGGCAAGGCTTTCCTATAAGATGAGGGATATAATCGGATATAAATCCAATTCTGAAAGAGGGCGGGATTCACACAAACCTCCCCCAAGGTCAGGCAGCTTCACAGCAGGTGGTCTGGCTCCAAGATGGAGGCAGCCAGACTAAGCTGAGGTTCCCCTCTCCCTTGTTGTCTCTTAGGCACTCTGGAACGCTATGTGACTAATGAATGGCTTTTATTATTTGCAATTCAGGGGTTGGGGAAAGGGGTGAAGAGCAGAGGGATTTTGGGGTGCCCTCTTCTCTATTTCTATGGGTTCCATCATTTAGGTGGGAAACCCAATGGTTCCCACTTCAAAGCTTCTCCCCTCACCCCTTCTCCTTCTATTTCTATTTCTATTTCTATTTCTCTGTATTTCTATCCTTTTCTATAATTGTAAGTTAGACTGGAAAGGGTCTCTCAGCAAGGTTGGGTAATGGGAGAAGGAGACTAAGAGATCGCTCTCAAAATGGAGTCCAAACACTTATCTAACTCAATGATTGAAGTCTTGCTGGATGAGATGTGAAGGAATCTTTGACCAGGGAATCAGGGTTTCAATGTCCAAAGAAAGATCCCCAGGAAACCCTAAGGACTGGATCCAAGCTGGGCTGTCCACCTCCTCCCTCTCTCGAAGACCTCCCCCGGAAGCCCTCTTCTCCTCCTTCCTTCTCCAGTGAATTACCCAGAATTCTCTCTGGTCTCAACTGCCAGTAACTGTCACCAACTGTCAGCCACTCCTTCTCTGGCTCCTTTTGTCCCCTCTCCCTTGCACAAATCCCATCCTTACAGCTGGCATACTATCCACTGAGCCAATTCACTGGCATGTAACAGGTACTTAATAAAAATTTGACTTATAAGCTAACAGATGACAAAATCCCATTGCATAAACCCAAAACTTTAAAATGTCCTTGGCAATTAAACAAATAAACTGTACTATAGTTGGAGTATCATTAGTCAAAATTTGCCAACAATTGCCTACACATAGCACTGACCCATAAAAATTTACAGAATGTTATAATGGCTGTCGCCATACCAAATATTCATAACTTCCAACCCAAGTTAAATTTGAAGCTCTCAAAATACAGAGACTGAGCAGAAGAAATCAAAACCATGTTGGAGCAGGATTAAGTACACATCAGCCTTAGAGTTCTGTCCACTGCTGCAGCTGTCCCAAAAACACTTTAAGTGAGCCTGAAGAGGAGCTGATATTCTAATAATTTTATGAAATTAGCAAAAGCAATCATCACACCCACTTGCACAATAATATTCTAAATAATTCTTTAAACAAATATTTATTAAGTGCCTACTATGTAGCAAGTACTGTGCTAAGCACTTTACAAATATTTGCTTTACTCCCCACAGCAACCTTTTGAGATAAATGCTATTATTATCCCCAAAGAAAATGAGGCAAATGAAGGTTAAGTGACTTGTGTAAGGTCACAAAACTATGAGATTGGATCTGAGCTCAGATTTTCTTAACTTTTCCTTATGCTCTGGCCATTGTATCAGCTAGCTGCTACTGACTTAAAAACATAAAACCTGTTGTAGGTCTATTTCTAACTGAACTTGATCAAATATTAAGATGAGAAGAGCAAGACTAATAATCATGATATCTCTCTTCCCAAATCTATAAACACTTACAGGAAAGCTATATTTTATTTGAGGAACAAAAAGGGTCTATTTGTGAAAATGTCCAAGAAGGTGTAAAGCAATGTGGTCAAACTATTTTTTTCAACTTTAATGTTTTATTTTTTCTCTTATTACATGTAAAAACATTGTAAAAATTCTTTAAAAAAATTCTTAAGTTCCAAATTTTCTCCCTCACTCTCTCCCTTCCTCCTTCCCTGAGATGGCAAGTAATTTTTATATAAGTTATACATGTGCTATCACATTAAACATATTTTCATGTTGTAAGAGAAAAGGCATAGCCAAAAAAAACCCACCAAGAAAATAAAGTGAAAAATAGTATGTTTCGATCTGCACTCAGACTCCATCAGTTCTTTTTCTGGAAGTGGATAGCATTTTTCATCATGAGTCCTTTGAGATTGTCTTGGATCATTGTACTTCTGAAAATAGCTAAACTATTCATAGTTGATTACTGTACAAAATTGCTGTTACTGTGTGCAATGTTCACCTGGTTCTGCTCATTTCACTTTGCATCAGTTCATGTAAGTCTTTCCAGGTTTTCCTGAAATTATTCTGCTTGTCATTTCTGATAGCACAGTATCATTCCATTATAATCAGATATCACAACTTGTTCAGTCATTCCCCAATTAATGTCTTTCCCTTCAATTTCCAGTGAATGTGGTAAACTCAAAGAGAAATGGGAGGCACTAAATCCTTGCAGGTGACATTTTGATTTAAAAAGCCACATAGTAATATGATTTATGTTCTATTGTATTTTAATTTATTTTGTTAAATATTTCCTATTTATATTTTAATCTGGTTTAGGCTGCACTGAAGAGCATTA
This sequence comes from Gracilinanus agilis, assembly GCF_016433145.1. Classification (NCBI taxonomy): domain Eukaryota; kingdom Metazoa; phylum Chordata; class Mammalia; order Didelphimorphia; family Didelphidae; genus Gracilinanus; species Gracilinanus agilis. The sequence goes on along the minus strand of NC_058132.1, from coordinate 119,674,486 downwards.
AAGGTCATTTGAGACTTACCAGACACGTGTATGACACCTCTTATGTATGGAGCCTCTGCAAATAATGATTGAAAAACCCTCCTGAAAATTCCATAGCATTTATAACACCATTATTAATTATTATTCATTGATTGATTATTCATTGATATATATGATTTATTGATTATATTATGATTTACTGATATACCATAAAGTTTTTGACTAAATTCTACATTCATGACTTCTGTATTACAAATATATGGCAGATGCTAAAATAATAACAGCGTTATAACACTTGATGTCCATGTGGAAGGCTATTCTCTCTTTTATACATGCCAACAAAACAATTTTGTCAAGAGCCATCGATATTAAAAGTGACATTTTCCAGGGAAATAGTTTAAGCTTATTATGGTTCTGTATAGACCTAAATTAATGATTATCTCTCTTAAAGAAAGCCAAGTATGATTTCAAGTCAAAGACACAACTAGACGGTATGGTGGATGGAGTTGGGCCTGTCATGGTAACCTGAGTTTAAATCCAGCCTCAGAAACTCACTAGCTGTGTGAGCTTGGGTGAGTGACTCAACTGCTCTCTGCCTCAGTTTCCTCAACTGTAAAATGAGGATAATAATAGCAATTACCCAGAGTACCCAGATCAAATGAGATCATAATTGTAAAATACTAGGCACAGACCTAGCATACAGTAAGTGTTTAAGTAATGTCTATTCCCTTTCCCTCTCTCCAAAGAGTGAAACTGAACAAAACGTTGTATTAATCATTTTTTATCTACATATGATTTCATCACATGACTCCATCAAATCCTATGTCAAACAATTTCATTTCATGGAAACTTTCTCCAATGGCATAAAAAATGTCATTTTGATTAAAGAAGTACAAAATTGTTTATAATGGTGAGGAATAATAGAGACTGATGTCTTTTTTGAGTTAGAATTTGGAGGTCAAATAGAAGTAAAGCATGAAGGTGAAACTTACTTCTAAAAACTGTCATCCTTTCCAAGCAAAACCCACTGAGCATAAAGTTATCGAGGAGAAATCTGTTTTTAGATATCAGGAAACTTATTAGTATCCTGAATTCAAGGCTCAAAAGGAAAAACAGAGAAATTAACACATTTGAAAAAAATATATATATATATAATTTTTAACATACACTTTTAGGTAAGTGGGTATCATGAACTTAGAAAATATCCAAATAAAAACTAATACAATAAATGTTTGCAAAACGCAGGGCCCATCTCCCCAAAGTAGCTATAGAAAAAATAGCACTGCCTTGTTAAAAGGAGAAAGTTTTATAGATATATTTGTATCATATGAAATTGTTTTCATATAAAAATGTGTTAAACATTTAACAGAAATACTTTTGTAACAAACAGAATCTAGTTCATGGAGCAATAGTAAAGGCTGACATTTGACACACTGCATTGGGTTTTTTTCAAAGATAGCCGATAATGATTTACTTCCAAATGGAGTCTATAAAACAACTAAGATCCCAGAGTGGGACCAAACAGCCCTCCATAGGCGACAATCTCATTAATTCAACCAGCAACACTGATAAAGAAACACTGAACAAATGGTTTAGTCATCTGGATTTTATAGAAATAGAATTTTATGCGAATAACATAAAACCAAGGCACTACAATTAGGGATTATAGAAAGTTAATTCTTAAGAAACTTAGATTTTATGACCAATGCTGACTTTAGAAGGAAATGGTAGAAATTTGTAGGCTGTGGGGCAGCTAGGTGGCTCAGTGGATAGGGGGCCAGGTCTGGACATAGGAGGTCCTGGGTTCGAATCTGACCTCAGACACTAGCTGTATGATCCTGGGGAAATCACTTATTCCCAGTTACCTAGCCCTTACATTCTTATGCCTTGGAGTTAATAGTATCAATTCTAAGACATAAAATAAGGATTTAAAAAGAAACAAATTTGTAGGCTGAAAAAATTTAGCACTTATCAAGTAATCTAGAAATATTATTATTAAATTTATATTTATAATATTATTAGAAATAATCTAGAATCAAATAGGTCATAATTATACACTAGAAGCACTCTATCTTTTATAAACTAGCAAATGGCAACCCCCCCATTACAAATATAGATCCCCAAATACTCTTGAGAATTCAATAAATAATTTATACCAGAATCAGAATACCAAAATAGAAAAAAACAACTATTCTCCATAATTACCTGGATATAGCACTGATGTATAAAAATTTAAGAACATTGTTGGTTTTAAAAATTATTTTAATTAATTTCATTAAATATTTACCATTTCCATATAAAATGTATTTAACATTTATGTTTTTAAAATGTTAAATGCCTGCTTGTCAACTCCAGGACAGGTAAGGGAAGAGGAGATGGAGATAACAAGAATTATGTAACCATTGCAAAAAAATTTTTATTTTAAATTAAAAAACAAAATGTTAAATTCCAAATTGTCTTCCTCCTGATCCTCCTCCCTCCTTGAGAAGGCAAGCAATTTGATAGCTATTATATATGTAGTCATGCAAAACATATTTTCATATTATCCATGTTGCAAAAGAAAATAGGAACTAAATAAGACAATAAAAATAAAGAATGTAAAAAAATGCTTCAACTTATATTCAGAGTTCATCAGTTCTGCCTTGAAAGGGTATAGCATTTTTCATCATGAATCCTTTGGAACATTGTTTTGATCAGAGTAGCTAAGCTTTTCACAATCATCATCCTTATAATATTGCTGTTAATGTATATGTTGTTCTCTAGGTTCTGTTCACTTCACTTTGTATGAATTCACATGTCTTCCCAGTTTTTCCTGAAAGCATGCTGCTCATCATGTTTTACAGTACACTATTCCATCAAACTCATATACCATATCTTGTTCAGCCATTCCCCAATTGTCACCACAAAAAGTATTGCAATAAATACTTTTGTACAAAAAATACAGATTTTGGCCCTTTTCTTGGATATCTTTGGGGGAAAGATCTAGTAGTGATATTTCCGAGTCAAAGGGTAGGTAAAGTTTTATAGGCATTTGAGTATAGTTCTAAACTGTTCTCCAGAATGACTGGAATTTCACCACACCACCAATTGTCATTAGTGTCCCAATTTTTCCACATCTCTTCCAGAATTTGCCATTTCCCTTTTTTGTCATGATAGCTAATCTCAATGATGTGAGATGGTATCTCAAATTGTTTTAATTTGTATTGTTCTAATCAGTAGTTGTTTAAAGCATTTTTATGTGGCAATTGATAGTCTTTATTTCTTCTTCTGAAAACTTTGACAATTTATCAACTAGAAAATGACTCATATTTTAATAAATTGGGCTCAGTTCCCAATAAATTTGAGAAATGAACCCTTTATCAGAGAAACTTCCTGTAACCACCCCCCTCCATTTCCTGTTTTTCCTTCTAATTTTGGCTACATTTATTTGGTTTCTGCAAAAAAACTTTAAATCTCATATAATAAAATGTTTTTAAATTTTGCTCTCTGTAATCTACCTCTTGTTTTGTCATAAAACTTCCTTTATCCATAGATCTGACAAGCACATTTTTCTGTGCTCCTCTAATTTACATTTAAATCATTTATCTGTTATGATTTTATGTTGGTATTATAATATACTAATCAATACCTAGTTTCTGCCAAACTTCTTTCCAATTTTTCCATCAATTTTTATTAAATGGTGACTTTTTACTCCCAAAACTTATACCTTTGGGTTTATCAGCATTAGATTACTATGGGCCGGGGGTGACTAGGTGAGGGGACAGCAAGGTGGCTCAGAAAATTGAGAGCCAGGCCTATAAATGGAATATCCTGGGTTCAAATTTGGCCTTAGACACATCCTAGCTGTGTGACCCTGGGCAAAGTGATTTAACCCCCATTGCCTATCCCTTACCACTCTGCTACTTCAGAACCAATACACTGTATTAATTCTAAAATGGAAGACTTAAAAAAAAAGGTTACAACAGCCTGGTAATACTGTGTATTGTATATCTAATCTATTCCACTGAATTGCCACTCTATTTCTTAGTCAATATCAGATTGTTTTAGTGATTATCACTTTGTAATATGGTTTGAAATCTGTAACTGCTAGGCTACCTTCCTTCATTTTTTTTTCAGAGATTATCTTTATGTTCTTGACAATTTGTTCTTTGAGATGAATTTTGTCATTATTTCTTCTAACTTTTAAAAATAATTCTTTAGTAGTTTGATTGGCATGGCACTGAATAAGCAAATTAATTTAGGAAGAATTGTCATTTTTATTATATTGCCTAAGCCTACCCATGAGTAATTAATATTTCTCCAATTGTTTATATCAGTCTATGTGTGAAAAGGGCTTTGTAATTTTGTTCCTGTAATCTCTTGGTTTATCTTGGCAGGTAGACTCCCAAGTATTTCATATAGTTGAGTAAGATAGATTTCTGTTCTGTCAAATTTTCTTTTTTGAATAGATTCAGATGCATGAAATTTAAGCATTACCTATCTCTCTTCCCCTCCCCTCCCATTTCCTCTGCTAAAGTAAAATCTATCTTTACATATTTCTTTTATGTGAGATAATTTCCCCATTCTTCCTCAATTTCTATTTTACCCTCTAGTTTGAGAATATTGGGGAAGTTTCCCTTGATAATTTCTTAAAATATGATGTTTATATTCTTTTTTTTTTTTGATCATGGCTTTCAGGACTCTAATAATTCTTTTTTTTTTTTGAGAAACCCTTCCTTACCTTCCATCTTAGAATCAATACTATGTATTGGTTCCAAGGCAAAAGAGTAGTAAGGGCTAGGCAATGGGGGTCAAGTGACTTGCCCAGGATCACATAGCTAGGAAGTATCTGAGGTCAGATTTGAACCTAGGCCTGGCTCTCTATCCATTGAGCCACCCAGCTGCCCCCTCTAATAATTCTTAAATTATATCTCCTTGATCTTTTTTCTAGGTCAGCTATTTTTCTGAAGAGATATTTCATATTTTATTTTATTTTTTCCTTCTTTTGACTTTGTTTTCTTATTTCCTCATTTCTCAGGAAGTCCATTAGCTCCCATTTGTCCAATTCTAACTTTCAGGGAATTATTTTGTCTAGTGAGCTTTTGTACCCCTTTTTTCCAATTGGCCAATTCTGTTTTTAAAAAAGTGTTATTTTCTTCCATATTTCTTGTGTCTCTTTTCCCAACCTGTTATTTGCGTTTTCATAATTTTCTTTCTTTCCTTTCATTTCTTTACCCATTTTTCTTTTACCATTCATTCAACCATGTGGTAACAAAATGAAATATATACTCTACCATACCCATTATCCTGTCTTCTACTGAGTTATTCCAAAGATGATTTCAGTGAACCTACAGAAGATGAGCTCACAATGCAATACTTTTCTTACATTCAATTTCAAAACAAAAATCACTCATTGTATCTATCTGCACAACAATCCACCAAATATTAAACTCAAAAAAAATAATAATAGGAGAGTTACTTGCCTCTGAACTATTTCTATCTAAGCTCTATTGAACAGAAGATGAGAAGAATAATTATAATTGACAATTATAAAGCACATTAAGTTTTGCAAAATGCTTTATATATATTATCTTACTTCAGACTCTGCCCCATACTTTTTTTAGAATATATATTTATAGCCACCTTTGTAATTCAAGCAAAACTCCTCAGTTGCATAGACCTAACTCAAGATACTTATAAAAAACACAAATGTAAATGTGGAAGAATCACTTTCAAATGTTTGCACTGTCCAGTAGAGTCATAATGTTCTTAGAGAATATCTTCTTATAATTTGGAATTCAGTTTGCATGATACAGTTTCTATCTGAGAAGGTGTAAAGGTCTGCTTTGTATAGAATACAATAATCATTTGTATTTCTATAGACCATTAAAAGTGTGAAAGCATTTTACAAATGTTATCTCATTTTATCTTCATGACACCCTGGTGAGGTTGGTGCTTTTATTATTATCTTCATTTTAGCACTGAGGATACTAAGACTAAGAGAGTTAAGTGGCTTGGCCAAAGTCACAGAGCTAGTAAGTATCTGAACAGAGATTTAAACTCAACTCATGTCTCCTTGACTCTAGGTCTAAATCTAGCCATTGCACCACCTAGCTGCCTATAACAATATCTAGCATTTATATGGCACTTTAAGATTTGCAAAGGACTTTACAAATATTATCTTATTTGATCTTTATGACAACCTAGGATGGGAGGTGTTGTTATTATTCCCATTTTACAGATGAGGAAACTGAGGCAATTATAAATTAAGTGACTTACATAGGATGAGAATTTGTGTAAGAGGTTAGATTTGAACTTGGGCCTTCCTTACTCTAAGACTGGTACTCTATCCACTAGAATCATTTCATAAATATGCCTGGTATTTATTTGGTATGTTAAAGATTGAAAAGTGCTTTAAATATGTATCTTGTTTGATCCATAAAACAACAATCTGAGGTAATACTACTCTTGGACCCAAGATGGTCATTAATGAGATGATATCAACTTGAGAGATAGTTACTCTCTAGTGGAGCGTTCTAGTAATTTCCTGCTAAGTCCTGTGCTATTTCAATATTTTTGACAGTGACTTGGATGAAGGCTTAAAAATTTATAGATGACAGAAAATGGTTTCAGATAACTGGATGACAGAGTCAGAATCTAAAAAGTTTTCAAGATGCTTAAGTGATCGGCTAAATTTTATAGGATAAATTCAATTGGAATATGAAGAATGAATCTAACTTTCTTTGTCTATCAATCAGCAACTTTTAAATTAATCAACCAAAAACTTAAATACCCCTACTTAACACTAAGTAAGAGAGTTCACAAGTCACTTACTAAAGTGGGTGACAACTCCAGAGGTCACTGCCCTGCCCCTGGGCAATGCTAGGCAAATCGAAAGACTATAATTGGTTACCATAAAGTGGAGGAAGGGAGAGGAAGAGACGTGGAAAAAGGACTACAAAAAGCCCTGAACTTCCTGTCCAAAGGACCTTCAACCTTGGCTCTTGGACTGATTTTGGAGAACTACTCCTGGATCTTCTCCTTTGGACTTCAGTGTTGGAGGACTTCGCCTTGGAACTTGGCCTTTGGTCTTCTCCTTTGGAGTTCATCTTGGGTGGGTGAGTAGTTGGCCTTCCTTTCCTGGCTTCTGAAAAGATTGGTTCTGGAGATTATTGCCTTGGCTTTAGAGGAGGCTGCATTGGTGGAACTCTAGCTGAAGACACCACCAGATGTGAGGAGAGCCTGAGGGGTTGAGCCTCACTTCACAGGAGAAGTGCTAATAGGCTTACTAAAACCTGTCTCTCTAGCTACCTTTTTTTCCATTTTTACTCTTTCTACCTCTTTGTAAATAAAGCTACTAAAAGTCAATTTTGACTTAATGCTGGGGGCCTTCAAACTCTTCTTCAATGACAAAGTTGCAGTGGGGATCCTGGATCTGCACAACAGATTCCAGGGATAATGGAAACTCCTTACTCAGATACCCCTGAGTGACTCTTCTCTTACTAACACACCTTATTATTGGAATTATTGTAATCAATATCCCTACTCAGCCCCAGGGAAATAAAGAAAAATAGTAAAGGCCATTATTAGAGCCTTTACAGCCCCCTATAGACTCCTAGGAAAGTCCCACCTTTACGTGTAATAATACAGAAATTCCCCTAATATCACCTTATAACAAACCAGCAATTAGTGAGTTAATCCCCAACAAAACTGTACCTGGATTTTCCATTCCCAAACACAGAAGCTTATGTAATGAGAAACCAGAAACAATAAGCCTCCCCCCCCAAATCCCTGATTCAGTATGTTACAATGGATGAAAAATGGAGAAGTAGCTTTCCTTGCAAAGGCCAGTACATCCCTGAACTGCTCTCCCCACCCCATAGCCAAGGAGACAATTTCAAACATACCTTTGAAAAACAATGAAAGTTACTAGAGAATGAAGAGTTGTTAGTAACAAAGTTAATGTATGACTTAATCCATTATCTCCAAGAAAAGATGTATGTTGAAAATGTATTTCCATGTCAACCTTATGTGCGATCTCAAAGCGTATAAAAATCAACCTTACTCGAGGCAGACCAGAGCAGTCTCCATGAAGCCTGCCTGGCTGAAGTTCAGATTGACTGTCCTCATTCGTCTTAACATGCCAACACTGTCATACCACTGAGATTACCTGGACTTTGGGAGTTCTACTCCTGCAACTAAGTTATAATATCTTTAAATTGGCAATTACAATATTACTTTAAAACTTTCATATTAGCATAAAAACCTAAATTTAATTTCTTACAGTAATAAACATAAAGTCCTTCCTTTGGGTTAAAAATTCAACTCCACTAATTGTCCAAGGGTAGATCATAATAAAAGTTAACATTTCTATGGTTCTTTAAAGTTTATATGCAACTCTGGGAAGTAGATATTATTATTATTCTCAATTTATGGATGAAGAAACTGAAGCTGACAGAGGTTAAGCAGCTTGCTCAGGATTTCACAGTTAGTAAGCGTCTGATGCCATATCGAACACAAAACTTCCTAACCCAAGTCTAACATTCTATCCATTGCATCACCTAGTTGCCTATGAGTTTATCAAGTATTCAAGCCCAAGCGCTAGAAGTCTTCCTTGCTTTCTCTCCTTTAATATTTCTTCTGAAAAAGATCTTGGGTTTTTGTGAATTGTAAGTTCAATTTGAGTGAACAGTGCAACATAAAAACAGCAACAAAGAGCAAATACAATTGTCAATAAGGGAAGAATGATATTCAGACAAAAGGGGGGAAGGCAGGCACCTCACTCTTTTCTTTCTAACTAGAGTATTGTGTTCTTTTCTGGAATAAGTAGTGGCAATTTGGAGCACATTTTGAGGAGGACCACTAAGAAAGGCACATATATTGTGCCATGCAAGTATATAAACACCACTTGGGGAAAGCTCTAGCCAGGTAAGTCCTTGGGATTGTCACAGAACAGAGGACTATGATTGTGGGGGTCGAGAACAGCAGTTTCCTCATCATAGTTTCATTCAGTTACTTTTCGGTTTGAGGAAGTTGAATCCTATCATTGAAGGACATATGCTAAATAAAAATGCAAATGGATTTCTGACCAGAAATTAGCTGAAAATTGAATAAGGAAGTCAAATGTAATGGTTAGAATGGGCTTGACTAAATTATAAGAGTAAAAAGATGTTGTGGTCGCCATTTGTAGAAATTAACCCTTAAATCACAAGACTGTTAATAGCTCTAATAGCTTTATTATAATAAGATAAAGATAATAAGAGAGAGAAATCTAGAAAGGAGGTAAAGAATTACCCCAGAGTCTATCTTAAAATCTCAATCTAAGGGAAAAAATCAAACAACTCTACTTCTTGCCAGGTCTCACCTGAAATGCCATTCTCTTCACCCACTAGCTCTCTTACATCACCCCCCACCCAGGAACCAATCACAATTCCTCAATTAGCCTGGCACCACCCAGGGGGGCAATGCCTGTGGGATCAACTCCCTGGTTGTTGATTGACCCAAATTCAAAACATGTGGAAGGGAAGTCTAAATCTCTGATTGATCAAATCAAAATACAAATTCTCTTCTCACACAAGGGAGATAAAAAAGGGGAGTATAATTGAAAGAGGAGATATCATCTTGGCTTTGGTATCTGCTGCTTTCTGTGGTATAGTCTGACTGAGAGGGAGTAGTTTCATAGCTATTGGCTGAAAGATCTGGATAAAAGATGCTCTAATCACCTTTACAGAGACTACCAACAATGACATATTCTCCATTGGACAGTGGAGGAGGCTAAAAGAGCTGGCTGACAGAACTATAATTCTTCCTTCTTGGGCAGAGCCTTAGTAATGTCCAGTGAGAATGGAAAGAGAGGCTGGGGCCAGGTTGTATAAGTTTTTAAAAGATAACCAGAGGGGGGCAACTGGGTAGCTCAGTGGATTGAGAGCCAGGCCTAGAGACGGGAGGTCCTAGGTTCAAATCTGGCCTCAGACACTTCCCAGCAGTGTGACCCTGGGCAAGTCACTTGACCCCCATTGCCTACCCTTACCACTCTTTCACCTATAAGTCAATACATAGAAGTTAAGGGTTTAAAATTTTAAAAAAATGATAACCAGAGGAGTTTGTATTTTATCCAAGAGGCAGTAGGATTGAGTTAAGGCAGGGGATTGGTTAAGAAAGGAAGTTGTAAGGTTATATCTGCACTCGAAGAAAATTACATGGGCAGTATGGTGCAAGATGAATTGCTGTGGGGAGAGACTTGAGACAGGAAGACCCATTGAGGCAGATGAAAGGGGCAGCTAGGTGGCTCAGGGGGATGGAAAACCAAGTCCTAGGTTCAAATCTGGTCTCAGATATTTCCCAGCTATGTGACCCTGGGCAAGTCACTTTATCCCCATTGCCTAGCTCTTATCACTGTTCTGCCTTGGAAACAATACTTAGGATTGATTCCAAGATGGAAGGTAAGGATTAAAAAAGGCCAGGAGGGCTGGTGCTTGTTGTGAAGATAGAAACAGCACGTTCAACAATTGATTGGATATATCTGGGGTAAAAGAAAGTGAGGAATCCAGGATGATGCCAAGATAAACAAACCTGAGTTATTGGAAGGAGAGTGATACCTTTGATAGAAATAGGGAAATTTGGAAGGCAGGAGGGTTTAGGGCAGTGATTCCCAAAGTGGGCACTATCACCCCCTGGTGGGTGCTGCAGCGATCCGGGGGGGCGTGGGGGGGTAGCAGTGATGGCCACAGGTGCATTTATCTTTCCTATTAATTGCTATTAAAATTTTAAAAATTAATTTCCAGGGGGCTAAGTAATATTTTTTCTGGAAAGGGGGCAGTAGGCCAAAAAAGTTTGGGAACCACTGGTTTAGGGGGAAAGATCATGAGTTCGCTTTCATGTTTTCTGACTCTATATCCAGCCCCTCGCTGTATTGCCCTATGTTTTATCCTATCACTAAACAAGTCCCAGACCTAAGTATCAGTCAGGGTGTAGAACATTTGGGAAATAGATAAATTCCTCAGATATATCCAGGGAAAATTCTATGCTTGGTGACTGCTGAGTCCCTTTGTTAAACGTTCCCTGGGGACTATCTAATTGTAGCCTATCTTTGCCTTGTTTCTTGCGTTTCTACATCTCTCCAAATGGCTTTTACTGTTTAAATTTTGGGACTCAGGAAATGGCACAGGGCATATAAAAACTGGGAAATTAGCATGTGCAACCTAGCCCTTAGCCATAAAGAAATCAACTATGGGGACATGAAAGAACCAGAGCTGTGGCTGAAAATGGATGTGAATTAGGCTATTTTGCAGCATCTTCAAACATGTCACACTTTCCCTTCAGAATGGAGTGGTCACCAGAGCCCTTCTGAAAATCTGCAAGCTTTTCTGAATAGAAGTATCTAGATATCACTCTAACAGGAATTCATTTTCTTTAAAAGTCTAGGTCAGTATGAAATGATTGCTCTTTAGAAGCCAAGTTTGAATAATTCCCAATTTCAGCTACCAGGATATGTTTGCCGTTAGTGTGGCTCCTAGGTTGCATTCATTGCTTGTTCCCTAGGAATGATGGATTTTGTGAAATTATAGAATCTCAGAGTGGGAAGACATCTATTCTGATCTCCCCCATTGTAAGAATGCTTTCTCCTTCTTTCACAACATAATGAACACGGAAGAATGTATTGCATGATAGCACATGTATAACCTATACCATCTTAGCTGCCACTTGGGGGAGGAGGGAAGAATGGAAGGGAGAGAGAGAATATGGATGGCCAACTGTCAGAAAAGGATTATTAAAAGTGTTTAAGTGTTTAACAGGTTTTTACCCATAATTTTTGCGTATAAAAATGGTCAAATAGAAGGAAAATTCATCTGAATTATTGAATGTGGAGGAATAAATATGAAGTTAGAAGAACTTGAATGGAAACTAGCAGAAGTTGGAGCTATACAAATTGACTTGGAAGAAGATCCTAAAAAACAGGTTGTAGACATGATGGCATCTTCCAGAAGAAACACTTCTATTTATGATGACAGTAATAGTTCAAGCAGTGACAGCAATAAAACCAAATGTAATTAGAAATATTTAACAAATGGCTTTCCACTGTTTCCTTTGCCCAATCATGTTATTATTGCCCTTATAAATCAGTAATCTGAAGCAATGCAAGTAAATTTATTTTAAATTCAAAAAATGATACAATCTGGAAATTTAAAAAAAAATTTTTTTTAAAAAAAAAGAAAAAAATACTTTCTCCAAGGTTCTGGACAAGAATCATTCATCCTCTATTTGAATGCTTTCAGTGATGGGCAAGTCACTACTGAATATGGAAGTCCATTATATTTGTGCTGCCCTCAACCCATCTTGAACCTAGTCTTTTTTCTGATTTAATTGGCTTTATTAGGAAAAGCCCAGGCCCAGGAGTCAAGGCCTGAATTCTACTTCCTCTTGGACCACTTAAATGTATGATAATGACCAATTTATATCCTCTCCCTTGGCCTCGGTTTCTCTTTTTCTTTTTCAGATCCTTACTTTCCATCTTAGAATCAATACCATGCATTGGTTCCAAGGCAGAAGAGTGGTAAAGGCTAGTGTTATGGGCGGTGTGGTGACATGGGTTAGGGCCTCATGGAGAGATGGCCCAAGGTCTTCTGATGGCATAAGGACTGGAGCTGAGTCAAGGTGGGAAGCCTGGGTGAACACCAGCTCCCATAAAGTATTTGAAACTCAGCTGACTACCCAACTCCCACCTAATAGTGCCCAGGAATAGGTGATCAAGCGAGGACCTGTGAATTGGATCACACAGCTTCTCTGGTTGCTTATCCTGGGTTTAGATGGATGGATAAAGCTATGGACTATTGGAAAATGCCAACAACTGCAATTAGACTTTGAGCAATCCCTTCCCTCGGACCCAAGGATGAGATTATTGATCCTTAGGACAATAATGACCTTCACCTAAGTAGACTTTTAAGATTTAATGGCAACAACTCAGGGAAAGGAACAGGGTTGAAGGAAAGAGGTGTTGGGAAACCTTCACTAAACTACTGATGATCAGGTTTGTCAATCAAAGGGCAATCAGGTTGAGACTGTCTGCTGGAGAGGTTTCCCTCTCTGTGGCACTCTGGCCAGGCCAGGCACCTTTGGCCTTAACCAAATCGATTGAGTCTTGATGTTGTTCTTCTTTGATGTTCAATGATTAATATAAAGCACAGCTTTGTCCAGAAGTTGAAGATGTGATAAATGTTGGAATAGGATGCAGATAGCCTAAATAGGTTTGGTTGACCAACCCACCCAACCACCCAGATCCCTTCTCAGGAATGAGAGAGTCTTTTGTTCCAGTTTTTCTCTTTTATAGTCCTGACAGTAACTACTTTTTGCCATCTGGCTCATGACATCTGGGTTGGCTCTAAATTCTAAAACTGTTGGGTGTCCCTCATCCTGGTCACCATTTTGCATAGCAAAATGATATTACACTAGGCAATGGGGGTTAAGTGACTTGCCCAAGGTGTCACAGCTTGGAAGTATCTGAGGCCAAATTTGAACCCAGGACCTCCTGTCTCTAGGCCTGGCTCTCAATCCACTGAGCCACTCAGCTGCCCCTTGTTTTCTTTATCTATAAAATAGAGGGCTTGGACTAGATGATTGCTGAAGTCACCTGTACTTACAGAATTCTATTATTCTGACCCATAATACACGTAAATAAGAAGATTGGCCAGGATTAGGTTCAAAAGATTTAATACATGAAAGGAATTAAGGGATTATCTGTTTCAAGCCCCTCATTTTTTCAACTGAGGCATAAAGAAATGAGCCAAATTGCCCTAATTTGCACAGATAGTAAATTGCAGTCAGTTTTGGAAACCAGGTCCTCTGTTTCAAAATCGAGTTCCTTTTCCACTATCCAGGAGACAGCTATAGTCTGTTACTATGGAAACAAAATGATGCTTTTCGTCCTATTCAGGTATGTCATCTATGACCCTGGCCTCATTAGCACCATGCTTTAGCCAACTGAACTAACTAGCCACAGACACACAGTCTCTATCATTTCATAAGAATAGCTTTCAACCTTGTTTATACTTACTTTTCAGTAATGGATGTTAAACCAGCCAGTGATAAACAGGAAATGTTTTTATTTGAGAATGCACCAAGAACTCCACACACAATAGCAGCAATACCAACCCAAAATAAAATCCTTCCATAAAAAAAAAAAACAACAAACAAACATAAACACATATCCATACTTTCCCTTAAATGTCATAGTTTTATGCCATCATTTTTGGGGGGCCTTATGGGACTCTCTCCTCTTTTAGTAGCTCCCTCCCTTTTTTGCAAATTCATGGTCAAAGAATGGAAGGTAGAATATGGGGCCAGAGGATCTCACTTCTCCATTCAATTCCAGAAACATTTATAAGTGTCTATTGTTAGGACCCAAGACCACTTTTATAGCTGCTGTCCTAGGGGAAGGGGAAGGCTTCAGTCAAAGTGTGCTCCTGCAAGCAGTAAACTGATAAGTATGTGGATACTCTTTTTATATCACAGGAAGGTTCCCCTGGGTGAATTCAAGCCCTGGATGTTCTTGCTCTCCACGGGGAATAAGGATACAGACATACACACCAGTTTTTAGACTGTGTATAAACAAACTGTTAGCTGTCCAAATGTGAGATCTTTGTGCAAAGACCCATAAGTTGACATACTCCTGGCAAAAGGGAATTATATCAATATTGTCATTCTTACAGTAAATGAAACTAGAAGGTAAAAGGAAGTTGTAGCTTAATGAGAGGATGCCTCACAGGTTTTCCTTGGAGACATAAATAAAGAAATTGGCAGAGTTGGATTTTTTAGTCGTCCAAAAGAAGCAAGAAATATAATTTCATGGGGCATTTGGTCATCTCACATTGCAGCTCCCGGTGTGGTAGAGAAAGTAAAAATGGCATTAAAGAGGTTTTCCTTAACTGTGTTTCTCTGTGGCAAGAGAGGTTTGTTTGGGTGAGGAGGAATAGGGAGAGTGGATATCAGAAAATATCTACGGTGTCTAAACAAGAGGCATCAGTAAAACTTTAACGAAGAAAAAAAATTCTGAAAGAATGCTGGTATATGGTGGAATGGATAGATACCTCATAGAGCAGATTCATCAGTACATGTCTTTTGGATCCACACTGAAGATGGACTGGAGGCAGAATTGAGAAAGCAAGAGTGCTAGATTGCATTTGGGAAATCCATGATCTCAAGCTTCTCCCCCCAAACAGACACACATCTTTTAAACACTAATATTCTTTAGGCAATACAACATGGATAAAAATTCATGAAATTTCATAGCCTAGTTTCCAAAAAATTAAAGTTATAGGTTGCCCAAAGGCCAATGGAGAGATATATGGTGGTTATGTATATGCTACAGAATATTACCAAAGAAAATGTTTGCACCCAAAGTGGATTACAAGATATTACCAGAGAGAAGGAGATTTGTCAGTCACATAGCAAGAGGGAGTCATGACATAGCCAGTATGTACCACTATAAACCTATACAATGTCAAGAGGTCTAGAAGGAAATACCTCCAAGAAGCTTACAATCTAATGGAGGAAATCATAAGCAAATAAATATATATAGAGAGACAACTCTCTGAAGGATAAATAGGAAAGTATTAACAAAGGAAATGCTCTAGAATTAAGAGGTTTAATTGATTGATTGATTGATTAGTTAATTAATTAAGAGGAAACGCTTTGTGTAGAAGGTGAGGTTTTAGTTGGGGCTTGAAGCCAGGAAAACTGGGAGATATACCCTTTATATGATACCTGTGAGATTGACTTTTTGAACCCAAATAAAGGATATTACATTTATTGCAATTAGAATTTATCCTATTTGATTTAATATTTGATTTATTTGTTTGTTTGTTTGTTTGTTTGTTTTTTTAGAAACCCTTATCTTCCGTCTTGGAGTCAATACTGTGTATTGGCTCCAAGGCTGAACAGTGGTAAGGGCTGGGCAATGGGGATTAAGTGACTTGCTCAGGGTCACACAGCTGGGAAGTGTCTGAGGCCAGATTTGAACCTAGGACCTCCCTTCTCTAGACCTAGCTCTCAATCCACTGAGCTCCCCACATGCCCCTAATTTGTTATTTTAGACTTTTGAAGTCTCTTTAGATTCTGACTTTTGTCCTCATCCTCATCCTTATCCTCAAAAGCAACAAGCTTTTATAAAGCAATTACAGTGTGCCAAGCAGTGAGATCCAAAACATTAACTATATCACACAGTTTTGTGGCATTTTCAAATTTGCTAGGCATACATACCATTTATTCCTTTACTCAAGTCATTAATAATGTATTATTATGTCATTAATAATGTATTAAACAGTACAGGGACAAACATAGATCCTAGGAACCTCCACTTGGGATCTTCTTCCAAATTGATATTGAAACATCTGGTCATTTAGCCAGTATTAAATCAACCTCACCCTACCATTGTCTTTTCCATACCTCTCTAATTTGACCACAAGGCTGGCAAGAGAGCCTTGTGAAATGCTCTGCTATTCTACACTAAATTCTTGCTATGTTATTCTTTTGATTTGCCAGTTTAGTAATCCTATCAACAAAAGAAATAGGGTTAGAATGATGTGATCTGTTCTTGATGAAGTGATATTGGTTCTTTCTGATCCTTGCTTCCTTTCCTACATGATAGATGATTACTAAACCTTCCTTTAATAATATATTCTAGAATTTTTCCAAAATTAAAGTCAAGCCAACTGGTCTATAGTTTGTAGGCTTCATTCTCTTCCATTTTTTTTTCCAAAATAGGAATATTTGCCCTTTTCCTCTCCTGTGGTAGCCCTCACATCCCTCACAATCTTTCAAAGATTATTGACAGTGTTTCAGCAGTACTATCTGCCAGTTCTTTCTGGGTGTAGTTCATCTGGGGTTGGTGACTTTAATTGAGGATAGTTGCTTTCTTACCGGCTCTTTAATTATACTGGATATCAACGTCCTATTAGCTCCATCTCTCACCTCCAGACATTCTGTCCTCCTCAACTCCAATTATTGCCTGCCTTTAACTCCCAATTAAAATCCCACCCTCTATTGGAAGCCCTTCCTCCCAGCCCTTCTTAATTCCAGTGCCTTCACTCTACATATATTTGCTTGTGCATTATGTATTGTCTTCTCCTTTAGAATGTAAGCTTATGACTGTAAGGACTATCTTTAGCATCTTTTTGCATCCCCAGAGATTACATAGGATCTGGAACATAGTAAGTGTTTAATAAATATTAATTAATTAATTGATTGATTTTTATTCTATCCTTTACAATTCAAATTTTTATTCTATCCTTTACAATTCAAAATACTTGTTTGGCTGGAAAAAAAAACACGAACGTATTCACAGTTGTGTTGCTTTCCCTTTATTCTCTAAAAATTAAGATAGAGGTGTGTCAGGCTTTCTTCATTACTTGTCCTCTCTCTCTTTTTCTGTACTTGTTAAATTTTCAATAAGTTAATGAGCTCCTATCTCTTCAGTTATTCTACCTCCTTTCTTACAGGAATTATTTGTCTTTGTATCTTCAATATTGTATTTTTGGGAATCTTACCCTTTCATGTTATAGTATCATAGATGTAGAACTTGGAGGGAACTTAGAAGCCACTTGGTCCATTAATAAGTGTTGTTAGTCTCCCTTAATATGCCAGGCTTTGTGCTGAGTGCTAACCCAACTCTTTTTACATAAATTGAAAATTGAGGCCTCGAAGGGTTAAGTGGATTGCCCAAAGTCACACAGAGGATTTGGATTCAGTGACTGACTACCATTTACTACCAAGTGGTTTCATTTTTCGGGGATCTCTAAGTATAGGTAGTATATCTATGATTTATATATATATTACATATAATATATATATATATATATAAGTATAGATAAGATATCTAAGGTTGGATGAAGTGATATCCAAAATCCTTAAATCTATGAGCCTATATGGGGTTGCTTAAATGTCAGGAACAATTTCCATAAAGTAGATGTCTTTCTTCCTTTCCCTAGTTTTCTAAGAGGGGAACAAAGGAAAAAAAATCAATGAACCTATAGGATTCAAACTCAGGTCCTCTGTTCCAACCTCAGCATTCCTATAGAAGGTCTTATGATCTATGGATAAGTCTTATCTCCCTCTTTAAGGGGCTATAATCTCATGACCTTAATCTATCTGTCTACAGCATCATGGCGACAATAGAAGTACTAAACATTTCTTTTTTGAGTGTATGGACAACCAATTCACCTTTGGAAATTCATGGGATCATCTCAGAATATATCCACCTTGGAATATGTCCTTTGGATCCCTTTGGAATATATCTGCTTTGGAATGTGTCTACTTTTTTGTGGACAATTGATTCCCTTTGGAAATTTATCTTTGGCTCGCCTTTATATATATCAGGATCAAAAGAGGGCCAAGATTGAGGTCTACCACATATTTGTCCAGAGTTTATTTGATTAAAAAAAAAAACCACAACAATCTTGAAACTTATTTTATTGGAGTCTATCATTTTTATCACTGAGGAAAAGGAAGATGATTTTTTCTTTTACCCTTTTTAAATATTTATTCATGTCAGATCTCTGGGAAAGGAAAGATTTTAAAACCAAGCAAGAGTTAGAGAAAATTACAAAATGTAAAATAAATTATTTTGATTATATCAAACTAAAAAGCTTTTATACAAACAAAAACAATGTAGCCAAAATCAGAAGGGAAAAGACAAATTAGGAAAAAATCTTTATAACAAAACACTCTGACAGGGGTCTAATTACTCAAATATACAAGGAGTTAAACCAATTGTATAAAAAAATCAAGCCATTCCCCAACTGATAAATGGACAAGAGACATGAATAGGCAACTTTCAGATAAAGAAATCAAAAGTATCAATAAGCACATGAGAAAGTGTTCTAAATCTCTAATAATTAGAGAAATGCAAATCAAAACAACTCTGAGGTATCACCTCACACCTAGCAGATTGGCTAAAATGAAAGAAGGGGAGAGTAATGAATGCTGGAGGGGATGTGGCAAAACTGGGACATTAATGCATTGTTGGTGGATTTGTGAACTGATCCAACCATTCTGGCTGGCAATTTGGAACTATGCTCAAAGGGCTATAAAAGAATGCCTGCCCTTTGATCCAGCCATACCATTGTTGGGTTTGTACCTCAAAGAGATCATAGATAAAACAGACTTGTACGAAAATATTTATAGCCGTGCTTTTTGTGGTGGCAAAAAAAATGGAAAATGAGGGTATGCCCTTCAATTGGGGAATGGCTGAACAAGTTGTGGTATATGCTGGTGATGGAATACTATTGTGCTCAAAGGAATAATAAACTGGAGGAATTCCATGTGAACTGGAAAGACCTCCAGGAACTGATGCAGAGTGAAAGGAGCAGAACCAGAAGAACACTATACACAGAGACTGATACACTGTAGCAAAATAGAATGTAATGGACTTCTGTACTAGCAGCAATGCAACGACCCGGGACAATTCTGAGGGATTTATGGAAAAGAACACTACCCACATTCAGAGGAAGAACTGCAGGAGTGGAAACAGAAGAAAAACAACTGCTTGAACACATGGGTTGAGGCGGACATGATTGGGGATGTAGACTCAAAACTACCACACCAGTGCAACTATCAACAATTTGGAAATAGGTCTTGATCAATGACACATGTTAAAACCAGTGGAAATACACATCAGCCGTGGGGGTGAGGGGGAAGTCAGGGGGTGAAGGGGAAAGTAAGAACATGAATTATGGATGTTAGATTGGGCAGACCTGAGATGCTCCACATCTTGCCATCCTTCCTCTCTTGTCTATGTTCTCTTCCCCCTTCTCATGTGGCTACCACTCTAGCTCGGGTCCTCATAACTTCTCTCAACATACAGTTGAAATAATTCTCCTTATTAGCCATTCTGCTTCTGGCTTCAATGCAACTGACAAAATGATTTTCTTAAGGCACAAATTTAATCATCTCACTGTCTTGTTGAAAGACTTTTAATGGTGCCCCACCATCACTAGAAGGAAATATAAACTTATGTTGGCATCTTTATGTGGTATAGTAGATAGAGTAATAGACTTGGAGTCAGGAAGATCTGAGTTCAAAAAGTCTCAAAAACTTACTATCTGGGCAAGTCACTTAACCCTGTGGGCCTCAGTTTCCTTATCTATAAAATGAGCTAGAAAAGGAAATGGCAAACCCTCAAGTATTTTTGCCAAGAAAACCCCAAATGGGGTCATAAAGACTTGGGTACAACTGAAACGATTTGACAATAACAGCAACAACATTTTGTTTCCTATGCACTTTTCCAGTCTCTTTTAATACACTACTATCATCTTTCATGAAATCTATATTTCAGCTAAACAGAACTACAAACTCTTGCTCCTCTTGGCACTACTGTTTGGATCTTCCTCCTCCTCCTTCTTCTTCCCCTTTTCAGGACTTCTCAGTCTTTTAATTCTAAAACTTGACCAAGAAAATCATTTTCAGAAACTCAAGTCTTTGATCAGTGTTCAGAAAAGGAAACAAAAAGATAAAGACAGCTAGGAACCAGAGTCCCTCAAGCTTGCCAAGTCTAATATCACTGTTTGCTTTGTGCTTCTGCAAGTTGCCATTCTCTGTTCATGAAGGAAAGGGGGAAGAGAAGAGAAGATGTGAGGAGATGAGAATTCCCCATCTTTCTCCTCTTATTCATTTGATTTTAGAAGTTGGAAGGAGAGCGAGACTATAAAACAGTGATTCCTAAAGTGGGCACCACTGCCCCCTGGTGGGTGCTGCAGTGATCCAGAGAAGCGGTGATGGCCACAGGTGCATTTATCTTTCCGATTAATTGCTATTAAAATTTTAAAAAAATTAATTTCCAGGGGTCTAAGTAATATTTTTTCTGGAAAGGGGGAGGTAGGTCAAAAAAGTTTGGGAACCACTGCTATAAAAAGACCAAGAAAGCAGCTCAACTTGCCTTTATATCATGGGACAAAGGATGACTCTTGGCAAGAGTTGCCCTTCACTTTTTTTAAAACCTTTACTTTCTGTCTTAGAATCAATACTAAATATTGGTCCCAAGGCAGAAGAGTAGTAAGGACTAGGCAATTGGGGTTAAGTGATTTCCTAGGGTCACACAGCTAGGAAATGTCTAAAATCAAATTTGAACCCAATATTTCCTATCTTCAGGCCTGACTTTCTATCCACTGAGCCACTTCCATGCCCCTCACCCTTCCCTTTTAATCACTAATTATCTTAGAGGCAGATCTAGTCATAGGCAACCCATCATTAAAGTGAGTAGGGCAGACCTGATCAACTAGTTACTCCTGAAATGCCTTAACATACCCTCTCTTCATCTCTACATCTCAGAATTCTTCTTTTACTTCAAGACAAGACTCAACTCAGGTGACCTTTACTCCAAAGCTTCCCCTAATCCTAATTTTTAGTAATCTCTCCTCCTCAATTTACCCTATATTATTTATATATATATATATACATATATATATATGTGTGTGTGTGTGTGTGTGTGTGTGTGTGTGTGTGTAATAATGCCCACATTTAGCCCCAAGTAAAAAGTCAGGGATTGTTTTTTTTTT
The DNA here is from genome assembly GCF_016433145.1 of Gracilinanus agilis. Lineage (NCBI taxonomy): Eukaryota > Metazoa > Chordata > Mammalia > Didelphimorphia > Didelphidae > Gracilinanus > Gracilinanus agilis. The sequence continues at coordinate 119,652,983 of NC_058132.1, read as the reverse complement.
TTTTCTCTAGCTCTCTAGAGCCTAGCACATGATTGGCTCATAGTAGGCATTTCTTAACTGTTTATTGAATTCAATTGAATTAACATTCTGGAATGGATAAATAAAATTAAATGCTAAATTGTATTACATTTATAAGTTATAAATTATATTATACGTATTACAAATGAATATCGTAAATTATAATATATGTATTATAAATACATCCTATCAATTCTATTATATGTATTTGTATCATTTGAAATTGTTATAAGCCCTGGAAGACTATAACTCCCAGGGCTCTCTGCTACAACTTCCCCTGACAACTCTCACTTCCTTTGTGGGAGGTGTCAGAGAAAGTATAAAAGAGAAAGTTTGGTACCTTTTCTCACTCACTATGCTGGAAGCTCTGACCCTGGAAACTCTCCTTTCTACCCTGTAGCTTTCTCTACCCTGGAATGCTCTGTTCTCACCAGCTGGAGGCTGAACCCTGCAGAGCTCTCTCTTGGCACCTTTTCCCCTTTCTTCCTACCTCCTAGTTTTTCCTAGACCTTCCCTTTCCTAATCTAAATAAAACCACTATTCTAAACCTAAAGTTGCTCTCTCATCCTTTATTTGAGCCCCAAAGGGCTCTGGTCAATTTCCCCTAGGCTTGGACCGATACCTACCTTTCCCTTCCTCTACTTTCCTCTCTCCTTTCTCCCATTCCTCCAATCCTATCCCCCTTACATATTATAAATACAGTAATAGTCCAGAGGAAGGGAGAGATTAGAGTAGGCAGGAGTCCTAAGGCAAGGTTCAGGTAGAAAGAAGGTTGAGGCTAGGGCTCTGAATCAGTTAACTAGAATTTTATTTTTTAATTTTAAAAAAATGTCTTTATTGATATCGTAAAAATGGACTAGTGTTTGTTAAGCATCTACTCTATCCCAAGCCCTACTGTTCTAAGCTTTTGGAATACAAAGAAAGGCAAAAGACAGCCTCTGCCGCAAAGGAGCCATAATATACAAACAAGAGACAGAGATATAGATGTGATAACCTGGGAGAGTAGTCTCAGAGGGAAGGTACTGAGCTTAAGGAAGATTGGAGTTTTCTACTAATTCTAGCAGCTTTTTGCCTTGTCCTCCATAATCTGTCTTGACCACAGTCCCATCTGTGACAGATAAGTGTAAAATTGGGGCAGCATTCTTTTCAGAAAGATTTCTGGCTTTGCCTTGGCAAGCCCCAGGGTTGAGAAAGACAGCTCCCTTCCTTCCTTGCGCACTAGAAGGAATATTTCCAGAGACAGGTAGATGACAGCTATGTTCTTTTTAACCAACCTTGGATTTTTTTTCTTTTTGGGCTACTGGGCTAGAGAAGAGCTCTCATTTTATCCTCTTTCCCCCCATCTCTTTCTTGGCTGCAGGCTGTGTTTTCCAGCTCTAATTGCAGCCAGGGCCGATGTAGTGAGGGAGATGTCTCTAAAACGCAAAGATAAATCCGTGTTCCCAATACGGAGGTTACAGCCTAATCAATTCCACTGCGTGCTCTTCCCAAAATCCTTCAGGGAGGATGCTAGGAAATTTCTAGACTCACCCCTCCGTGCTGAGGCTGAGCCTGCTACAGAGTCAGGGCAGGGGCTGTAGCACTGATAAAAGGTGAATAAATAGAACCCGAGATGGCTGGTAAACAGTGTCACAGGTGTTTTTCAAACCAAGAGCACACTCTGTATTCCACTCCCTCCACCTCCCCCTGCCCAATTCATCATGCTTGTGAGCATGCAAATAGAGCAGGAAAATCGAAGGGCCCCGTTACTAAGGAAACCAAACAGGTGTTGATGTGAGTCATCCTGCCTTTGGAGGGAATCAGGATAAACTTCCTCCCTTGGAAGCGTCAATGGCGATTAAGTCACTTTTGACATCCATTTCAATGCAGAAGAGCCTGGTGAAAGTTCCTGCTTCCAAATTAATCCTTGTTTATTTAGATACCTCATGGAACAGAACAGGAAAAAAAACAACATGGGAAATCAATAGTGTTTGGGACAATTTTTTCATATGACTAGAGATAACTTTGATTTCTTCATCTGAAAACTGCCTTGTTCGTATCTTTTGACCATTAATCAATTGGAGAGTGACTTATGTTTTTAATATTATTTAAAGTATTTTAATATTATTTTCATAATTATATGCAAAAACAAGTTTTAACATTCATTTTAAAAGTTTCTAAACTCCAAATTCACTCCCTCCTTCCCACAGTCCCTTCCTTTCCTTACCCTCCCATTCCTCACCCCTCCTTTACACCCCTCAGCCCTTCCTGAGACAGTAAGCAATCTGATATAGATTCTACATATTTAATGGTGTAAGATTCCCCCATTTTAGAATGACACATTTTTATAAATTTGACTCAGTCGTCTATATGCTTGAGAAATGTTAAACCTTTATCAGAGATAGTTACTGTAACCTCCACACACGCACACACACTTTCTGCTTTCCTTCTAATCTTGGTAGCATTGGTTTTGTTTGTACAAATCCTTTTAAATTTAATATAATCTAAATTATCCATTTTATATCCTATAATGGCTACAGAAAAATATTTTTTATTTTAATTTTTTTAGGCAGATGGGATCTTTGAATTTGGGAAGATGAGAGGCTCTGGCATTCTACAATGTGCCACCTACCTGCCCCAAGCAGTTACAGCAAGTCTTAAGGATCCTATAGAAACTAATAGCTGGGGAAAGAGTCTTTGTATGGATGAAATTATAGATTCTTGAAGTCTAAGACCATTGTATTAAAGAAAATAACACTTTATTCCTTTCCAGAGATTTTATTGATTGAATGAACCCTGGCTTTTCCAGGAGGCCCTGAGATAAGCCCCAAAATGATGTGTTCCCTTTATACTGACCTAGCCCAGAGACCTTTAGTATTTTGAAGGTATACAGAATGCAAAGATGTACTTGGTTTTTCTCTTAATGACCCTGAGGATTAAAGTCAGTTTTCATTACATACATGCCAATCCTTTTGCTTCACAGATAAATGGACTTCATGCCTGTACTGTCATCCACAGATATAGACGTGTCTATACATAATATACTTTACTGTGCATTATTACCATTTCAGCAATTCAAAGTTTGCTTACCACTTTGAGCAACTAGTCCCACTGAGGCCTCAGCTGCCAAATTTAAGCACAAATGATAAGTAGTAAACAAAAATTATTTCTTAATTTTACTGGATCTGAATAGGTTCCTACTGATTGTTAACGGTTTATTGGAGATTTCATTCAAACAACTGCCTACAATTTTAGTTACTGTTGCTAAAAAAATGATACAGACACAATGACAGGGTAGGATATGGAAGCCTCTGCTTCTAGGGCATGGCTTTCTAGTCTGGAGTCTATGAACATGTTTTTAAAATGTTTCTATAATTATATTTCTATGTAACTGTTTTCCTTTTTACTTTATGTACTTAAAAACATTATCCTGAGAAAGCATCTATACCAATGGTTCCCAAACTTTTTTGGCCTACCACCCCCTTTTCAGAAAAAATATTACTTAGCCCCCTGGATATTAATTTTTTTTAATTTTAATAGCAATTAATAGGAAAGATAAATGCACCTGTGGCCATCACCACCCCCCTGGATCGCTGCAGCATCCACCAGGTTTACATTTTACCATTTCCACCTTCAAGTATCTTGGGATTTTCCATAAGAAAATTTCATGCAAAATGGGAATCTGTTTCTTCTTGGATGGGACTACTCAATCAACAGATATGATTGCTGGAGCAGAGAACACTCATATGGGTCTTTTCCATTTTTTTCCAGAGTGCATATCAATAGAATTTTTAATATTCACTTTCTGACATTTTGCTCATGTTCTCTTCCCCACCTCAATCTCTGCCCCCTCCCCAAGAAGACAAGTAAGCTGATACAGGTCATACATATATTTTTATAGAATACATATTTCCATGTTCGTCATGTTGTGGAACAAGGTATATATTGTTGCTACAGAGGAAAATTCATGGCGGGAATAAAGTGAAGAATGGTATGCTTCAATCTATATTTGGACCCCATATGTTCCATCTATAGCAGTGTCCTTTGGAATTGTCTTGGAATTTTGCCTTGTTGATAATTAAGTCATTCATAGTTGATCATCATATGCTTTTATTGTTATTGTATACAGCATTCTACTGGATCTACTCATTTCACTTTGCATCACTTCTTATAAGTCTTTCCAGGTTTTTTTGTGAACATCTTGTTTGTCATTTCTTTGTCATAATAGGATTCTATTATGACATATATTATACATGATACATATATTATGTATATATTATGTCATAGAGTCTGACATAATATATACATACCATATGTATTATATATAATAATATATTATTGATAATATATTACATAATAATAACATATGCCACATATTAATAATATATTATATAATAATAACATATACCACCACTTGTTTAGTCATTCTCCACTTGGTGGACATCCCTTCAGTTTCCAGTTCTTTGCTACCACTGCTATAAATATTTTTGTACAGGTATGTCCTATTTTCTCCTCTCTTAAATCTCATTGGGATACAGGCCTAGGAGTAGTATTTCTGGGTCAAACCACTTCTCTGCCTTTAGGCTAAGATCAAGTGTAGTATCTGTTCTTATCAATTTGATATTGGCCTTTTAAACATTTCAAGGTCTAATCTAGCAAAATGAATATGTCAAGTTAGGAGTCCCAAAAAGGCAGAAAATAAATAGGGGATTAGAAAAGAACTCTGACTCTCTCCACTTTCTCTTCAGGGGTGCCTGAGGGTGGGATAAGTTAGGAAATTCTAGCTAGCAGGGATGCAATCCTAGCTGAAAATAAAGTCAAGGATAAGTTCTGTGGTATAGCTAGAGAATAATAGAAGACAAACTCATCTGCTTCCGCTTCTTTAGGTGACTTTGTTCATTTTCATTAAGGATTTCTCTTTTCTGGTGGAGCTCAGTGTGACATGAGGATGACTCATAGTTGGATTAGTTGATGGAGTAAGCATCTCATAACTCATCACAGGTGATGAATGCCTCACACATGTAAATTCCAGTCAAAATGAGGCAGAAAAACAGTTTTGTTGCAATGACATTCCATAGATTTAGAACTAGAAGAAAACTTCCCAGCCCACTCTCTCATTTCTCAGATAAGGAAACGAACTCAAAGTGAGATTAAGTGTCTGCCCACGGTTATTTAAGTCATGAATAGCACCATAAAATTCAAATCCAGACAAAGAAAGGCAAAAGGCATGAAATCAAAGAAATAAAATAAAATAATTTTTAACTAAAACAAAATTTAAAAAAATCAGTAATGTAACATTTCTTAGGTGAAAAGTCACTGTTCCTATAGCCTATCCATGCCACTCTTATTTCTCTTACCCACTAAAAGGATTCCTTACCCTGCTGTCAAAAACACTAGAGTTGTTTGCTAAACCATCTGTCTGGATCTCAGCATTGGAAGTCTCTCGTTTCATCACCTGAAATGGAAGGAAGTGTAAACATTGGCCTCAATGAAAATGCCCATAAAGAGAGCCTTGACCTTGGACCTGGATCTACTAAGAA
>NC_058132.1:119640428-119644945 GCF_016433145.1 Gracilinanus agilis | reverse complement strand
CCCACGGTTATTTAAGTCATGAATAGCACCATAAAATTCAAATCCAGACAAAGAAAGGCAAAAGGCATGAAATCAAAGAAATAAAATAAAATAATTTTTAACTAAAACAAAATTTAAAAAAATCAGTAATGTAACATTTCTTAGGTGAAAAGTCACTGTTCCTATAGCCTATCCATGCCACTCTTATTTCTCTTACCCACTAAAAGGATTCCTTACCCTGCTGTCAAAAACACTAGAGTTGTTTGCTAAACCATCTGTCTGGATCTCAGCATTGGAAGTCTCTCGTTTCATCACCTGAAATGGAAGGAAGTGTAAACATTGGCCTCAATGAAAATGCCCATAAAGAGAGCCTTGACCTTGGACCTGGATCTACTAAGAATAGGAAATAAAATCTGCCCTTTATTAGCCTTCCCTGACTACCACTAGAGCAAATGGCAGAAAAACAACAGTGAAACTTATCACTTACATTTGCTTATATGACAGCATGGTGTCCCAGACAGAACACTGGACTTTGAGTCAGAGATTCAAAATCTAATTCTATTGCATATTAATATCATAGGATTTAGAGTTGAAAAGGCCCTTAAAGATCAAAATCCTCATTTTATAGATGATGAAATTGAAAGTCAGAGGTCTTGGGTGTCTAAGGTTCCAGAGGTATTGAGGGAAAGAGTCTAGAGTCCTCTGACTCCAAATCCAGTGCCTTTTGCATAATGCTCTGATATGCAACTGGAAAGCAAGTCACTTAAAATTTCTGGGCCTCTGTTTCCTCATCTGCAAAATGAGAATAACAATATTTCTACTGCCTTCCTTGTAGAATTGTTGTTGAAAGTCTTCGATATACCCTAATGGAATATCTAGGCAGCTAATTGGTATAATTTATTAATTATTGGACTTGGAAATAGGCAGACAAGTTTAAATCTTGCCTTAGATACTCACTAACCCTGGGTAAGACATTTAACTTCTCACAGCCTCCGTTTTCTCATCTGCAAAATGGGATAATGATAGCATCTATCTTCTAGGATTGTTGTAAGGATCAAAATTTTTAGCTGTCTGAACTCCATCATACCTTCAAGAACCCTTAATATCAAGAAACCTCATTATCCTGAGAAATTTCATGAGTCTTGGGACTCACATCTCATCAGCACCCTCACTGTCTACATGACACAGAGGAGTGAGGGCCAGGCCTGGAATCAAGAACACTCATCTTCCTAAATCCAAATCTGACCTCAGCTGTGTTATCATTAAAATTCTCTGGAGACTGTATCTTTATATAGAATAGAATAGAATAGAATAGAATAGAATAGAATAGAATAGAATAGAATAGAATAGAATAGAACAGAGCATAATATAATATGACATGATATAATGTGGTATGGTATGATATGATATAATGACAAGATAATATAATATAACTATATATAATATGATATGCTAATATTTATAATTTATAATAATATCTTTATTTATAATTATTTATTAAATTATTTAAAATGGCCCTGAGAACAAAAAGGCACCAGCCGGTGGCAGCCCCGAGCCAGACCACATGCCTCCTCAGTCTGGGATGCTAAGGCAAGAGCTCTACTTCCTCCCCCTACTCCCATTTGTGCTCTCGGTGACGTCCCTTTCCCGAGCCTCTTTGATTAGAGGTCTCTGACCTCAGTGCAGACAAGAGGCAGGTCTTCCGGACCAAGGAGTTATAGGACCACCCGGATTGCTACACACGTCCACTTTTCTCTGCCAGGCTCTGTTTATCTTACTTAGTTGCCTCATTTATCCCAGAGGCTTGTTTACAGATAAACAAAGAACCTGTGTCCTCTCTGCTTCAGCAAGGGAGAAGAAGCAAGTTTGTAGCTTTAGTCTTAAAAAAAACCAAAAACAAAAAAAACTATGTTTTCCTTTAAAATCAAAAAAGTTGTTTTAGGGTACCAAAAAGGGGTACAGATTAATATTAAATTTCCACAGAAGTGTGACCCTGGGCAAAGTCAATTAACCCCATTTGCCTTAGTTTTCTCATCTATAAAATGAGCTGAAGAAGGAAATGGTAAGCCACTCCAGTAACTTTGCCAAGAAAACCCCAAATGGCAGAATCAGACATAACTGATCAGCAACAAGAAAGGGCAAAACAAATGATTTCTCCCAAAGTCTCCATTTACAGAGGGCTCCTAGACCAGCCATCTCTTCATTTCCTAGCTGGCTACATTCTTTAGACTGGACTCCATTATGTCCTCCTGCCAGGTACCTTTCTTCCCTTGCCCCAAACTCCTTTTTTTTTTTCTGCTGTGGCTTTCTCCCTTAGGTTGAAAGCTCTCTGAGGGCAGAGGGATTGTCTTTCTTTTTCATATTCACTTTCTTCAGTGCTTATCACAGTCCCTGGAACAAGCTAGTTGCTTATAAATGTTTATTAATTACATGATTGAGACAACATATATAAAGCACTTTGTAAGCCTTATAGTATGACATAAATGCTATTATTTTTTTTAAACCCTTACCTTCCATCTTGGAATCAATACTGTGGACTGGCTCCAAGGCAGAAGAGTGGAAAGGGTAGGCAATGGGGGCCAAGTGACTTGCCCAGGGTCACACTACTAGGAAGTGTCTGAGGCCAGGTTTGAACCCAGGACCTCCCGTCTGTAGGTCTGGTTCTCAATCCACTGAGCCATCCAGCTGCCCCCCTCCTTTTTTTTTTTCTTAAAAAATCTTTCCCTTCCATCTCAGAGTCAATATTGTGTATTGGTTCTAAGGCAGAAGAGCGGTAAAGGCTAGGCAATGGGGATTATTAAGTGACTTGCTCACAGTCACACAGCTAGGAAGTGTCTGAGGCCAGATTTTTGAACCCAGGACTTCCCATCTCTAGGAATGGCTCTCAATCCACTGGGCTACCCAGCTGCCCCCCCATAAATGCTATTATTAATATTTGAGCTATTACTAATATAGCACTTCATAAAGCACTTTCCCCATGCATTAGATTATTTGAGTCTGACAAGAAACTCAAGGTGATGTATTTTTATTCCCATTTTTATAAATGAGACAGAAGGTTAAGTGCTAGGTACTAAGAGAGAAGATTCAATCTTTGGCCACATAATGACAAGACAGGAATTATTGTAAAAAGACCCTGATGTTGGGAAAGATTGAAGGCAAAAGGAGAAGGAGATGGCAGAAGATGAGATGGATAAATAGTGTCATGGAAGCAATGAACACGAGCTTGGACAGGTTTTAAGATAGTGGAGCATAGAAGGGCCTGGTACACTGTGGTCCATTGGGTCACAGGGTCACAGACATGACTGCCACAACAACAGGAGAGATGCCAAGTTGGGATGAGAAAGTTCTTGACCTCATGGCCAAGCTCAACCTCAAAGATAAAGCTCCCACATAACAGGGAGCAAAGTCGAGATTTGCACTTGGGGTTTTCTCCATTCAATATTCTCTCCTCCATGTCCTGCTGCTTCTCAGGGAGAAGATGCTACACCTGGACATTGCCCAAGGGAAGAAGGGGCTAATGTCTGTCTCGCTGCCTCCTGTAGGCATCTTGCAGAGAGCATTGTCCCTATTGATTGATGACTGACCCATAGGCTAAAGGAAACCTTTCATTTAGAACTGACCCCAACAGGAAAGAGAGCTTGCTAAACTGGGGAACTAATTCTACCCTTAGGAGGGCAAACCTCTCATTTAGATGTGGCTTATAGTGGGCAGCTGGTAGGATGACTGAATTTTTTTTAAACCAAGAAGCTTTAGTGATATAGACAGACAAGGCAAAAATACCTTTCTCCCTTTCTCCAAAAATATGTATGTAGTGAATAGGGGCCCTTATAATTGTGACAGGTGCAAGAAAATATAAATGTGGGAGCTTGAGTTCTGTTACTTACTGGTTACTTAGCTGACCAGCTAGGCAACATCTCTATACTTCAGTTGTTTAATTTGTAATAATATATAATAATATATAATAATTGTAAATACATATAATAATACCTATATTACCTAAGTTAAAAAGTTGTGATATTCGAGTGAAACCATATATGTAAAGCATTTGGCATGCCTCAACTAATATTTCATAATAAGGGTAGTTAGGTGGTGCAGTGGATATAGAGGGCTGGGCCTGGAGTCAGGAGGATTCATCTTCCTGAGTTCAAATCTGGCTTCAGATATTCACTGGCTGTGTAACCTTGGGCAAGTCCCTTAATCCTATTTGTCTCAGTTTCCTCGTCCGTAAAATGAACTGGAGAAAAAAATGGCAAACCACTACAGTATATTTGCCAAGAAAACCCTAAATAGAACCACAAAGAGTCAGACATAATTGAAATAACTGATCATGAACTGACTGATAGGGCTGCTTCCCTAATCACTTTTTAATTAATTGTCTTTCTTTTTCTTTCTTTCTTCTTTTCTTCCTCTCTTCCTTCCTTCTTTTCTTCCTCTCTTCCTTCCTTCCTTCCTTCTTTCCTTCTTTCCTTCTTTCCTCCCTCCCTTCCTCCCTCCCTTCCTCCCTCCCTTCCTTCCTTCCTTCCTTCCTTCCTTCCTTC
>NC_058132.1:119619141-119640399 GCF_016433145.1 Gracilinanus agilis | reverse complement strand
TTTCTTTCTTTCTTTCTTTCTTTCTTTCTTTCTTTCTTTCTTCCTTTCTTTCTTTCTTTCTTTCTTTCTTTCTTTTTCCTTCCTTCCTTCCTTCCTTTCTCCTTTACGTTCCATCTTAAAATCAATCCTGTGTATTGGTTCTAAGGTAGAAGGGTGGTAAGGGCTAGGCAATAGGGGTTAAATGACTTGCCCAGGGTCTTATTATTTTATATTTATTCTTCTTACATTTATTCTGCATAGACATATCTATTTACATCCTCTCTTCCCTGTTAGAATGTTAACCCTCTGTAAGAGTTGTTTATTCTCTGTATTTGCACTTTAGCACAGAACCTGGCACAAAGTAAAGGCTTAATAAATGCTTATTATTCATATGTGCACACATATGCACATATGTGTATGTGCTTTTGTTATTAATTGAATATTAGAATTGGAAGGGCCCTTGGAGATGATTTAGTCCTGATCTCTCATTTCACATATGATAAAACTGAAGCCTAGAGTGGTAAAAATCTCTTGAGTTACATAATTAGTACATGGAAAAGCTGGGACCAAAATCCTTTTTTTCTTACTCCAAATGCAGTATTCTTTACATTTAAACATCATTATTAGTCTAAGACTATAAGGAAAAAAAACAAGAGGTTCACATGAACTGGTTTTGTCTTAAGGAAGGGGAATGGTGGAATTAAAAATCAAATCACATCAATAGATACTTGTAGAATGCCTACTATAGACAAAGTACTATCCTAGGGGTCTAGGAGACAGAAAGAAGTATATGGTGAGATCCCTGGCCTCACAGAACTTATAATCCAGCTTTTTATGAATAAAAAATTAGAAATGTGCATATTACAGTCTGTCTTGCTTCAATTTCTATAATGGGCTCTAAAAATTGCTCATAAATTGGTTTTTACCAGAAAGAAAAGTACGTGGATTACCTTGAATTATCAATGTTTTAAACATTAGATGCTTATTTCTCAGAATTCTCAGTTTCCAGAGTATTCTGAGAAGAAATTATAGTTTTGATACATTAAGCAATGGAGGCATTAATAGATCTTACTTTTTATAAAATGAAATGAGTGGAGCTCATAGAGTTGAGGTTAGAAAAGCTTAGAGAAACGGAAGAGGATGGATGAAGAGAATGAATCAGTTGAGGGAAGCCAGCTGAAATGGATTCAAAATGGCTCATGGGAGCTGACCTGAGGGTCAAACACCGGGGAGAGGTGAGTTGAATTCTGTGAGCAGGATCCAGGAGATGCTGCCAGGCTTGAGCTTTGAGTGGTTATGAGGAAATTTAATTTTATTTTTAATTGAAGCCTTTAAATTTTTATGGGGATCTTTTTAATTAAATTTCCTTCTTTACTATTATGAATTTGACAAACATCAACAAATACAATTATTTCCATATACACAGAACAGAAAATGAGGATGCTGTGTGAACTGTGAAGAGAACATTAAAAAAAATTCTTTTGCTCTGAACTTAAAATAAACTTTGAATCAAAACTAAAAAAATTAACATTTTCATATACAAAGACTTTAACATAGTCTGTCTCTTCTTGAAACCGTGTTCTCTCTAGGTTTCCATGGTATTACTCTATCCTGGTTTTTTTCCTACCTCTATGTCTACTCCTTAGTCTCCTTTGCTGGATTTTCATCCAAATCATTTCAGATAATGGTGGGTATTCCCAGGGTTCCATCCTGGTCCCTCCTCTCCTCTCTCTAAACTATATCATTTGGTGATCTGATGAGCTTCCCTGGACTGATTATTGTCTCTTATGCTGATGATTCTTAGCCCTCCTTCTCTAATCCTGACCTCCAACAGGATACTCCACCACCCAGCTGCATGCATTTTCATCACCTGGATGAAATCTCTTCTTCTTCACATCTGATTTCTCACTACACTGACTTCCTTCAAGTGTCAGCTCACTCAAATCTTACCTTCTACAAGAATCTTTTTCTAATTTGCCTCAATGCAAGTACCTCCCCTCTGTTTATTATCTACAATTTATTCTGTATATAGTTGTTTGAGTGTTGTTTCCCATGTTAGACTGTGAGCTCCTTGAGAGCAAAGACTGTCTTTTGTCTTTCTTTATGTCCCCAGAGCTTAGCACAATGCCTGGCACATAGTAGGTGCTTAATGAATGTATGTTGAAAAGGTAGAAAAGAAAACAAGGATTATATGTGAAACCAGAACTTTATTATATATGGCTTGCTTTTTTAAAAGTACACCATAAATTCAACTTGTTACTTTCAAAGCTGTCTTGTTTATTTTTCTTCTGAGCTTCCATCTGTTCTCTTTTGTGCATTTAAATTGTTTTCAATTGCCTCTTTTTCTTCTTTTTCTATATTTCTTTTTTTAAAAATTCTCTAGCTTTAAAATAATATCTTTAGCTTTTATAATGTCTCAAGCCCTCTTTACCTCAATTTTATGAGTTCCACTCATTTCATTTTTAAAATACTATCACTATTCCTTTCCAGATTCTCCTCTTAAATTAGAAAGAAAATACAATCCTTTAAACAAGTAATCAATAGCTAAACAAAGCAGATCCTTATATTTTCCATGACCAAAAAGTGTCCACCTCATTTTGATCCTCTAATTCAACAGTCGGCAACCTTTTTGGCCGTGAGAGCCATAAATGCCTACAGAAGGAGGAGGATGGAGGAGGAAGGCGCTGGAATATGGGGCGAAGGCTGAAGGGCCCCCTGGGGCACATCCTGGGGCTTTGCCCAGACTGGCAGGTCGGGAGGTGGAGCCAGATATGGCTCAAGAGCCATATATTGCTGACCCCTGCTGTAGTTCATTATCTCTTGGTCAGGCAGATGGTCCTCTGGAATCATGGAATCAGTGGTTGGTCATTGTACTAATTATGGGTCTGAAGTCTTTAAAAGTTGTTCTTAAAATGTTATGATTACATAAATTGTTTTTCGGTTGCTTCTCACTTCATTCTGCATCTGTTCATACAAATCTTCCCAGGTTTCTCTAAAACCATCCTTTTTGTCATTCCTTAAGACTCAGTCACATCCCGAGACATTTATGTATAATATTTCATTCAGGCATTCTCCAATGGAAGCATAACCCCTTAGTTTCCAGATATTTCCTAAAAAAATAAATCAATAAAAAATAAAAGAGCCACATTAAATATTTTTGTATATATGTACATATTTAAGGCCACATGGAAAAATGAGGAAAATATTGTACTCAGAGAGAGAAGACCTGCATTGAACCCTAATTCTGCTACTAATTATCTGTAGGACTTTGGATGAGCAACTTAGAATTATGAAGTCATAGATTTCAAGTTGAGAATCCATCTACTCCAACCTCCTTGTTTTATAGATGAATAAACTAAAGCCTAGAGAAGCTAAATAACTTGTAAGATCACAGAGGTAGTAAGTGATACAGGCAGATTTTGAACACAGATCCTCTGATGCTATAATGAGAGCTCTTTTTCACTATACCATGGTATCTTCTCTGAGACTCAATTTTTTTCCATCTGTAAAGTTGGGATAAAAATAATAATCTATCCTACTTCACAGTGTTATAAGAACAGGGTATGATAAACCTTAAAGTGCCACATCAATGAGAACCATGGATTACACTCCAATATTCCAGTGGGGAATGTCACTTCATCCATATTAATTCTGTGATTTTTATTGTCAACATCCTTCCATATGTTTGTCATAAGGGACCACCTAAATGGGCTAGGTGTTTCATGTTAGCTCATATGAGGTCCATGGACTATTATTATTCTAAAACTGGGGGGAAATCTGTTGGAGGGGGGTCAGAAAGAAAAGACAAGTACTTGTTCATAATGAGAAGAAATCAAGAGAACTAGGATTGTATTGAATATGGAACCAGAGATGATTTAGCAAGAAGGTACAAAATGGTGCCAAGGATAGGGAATAAAATTAGCTGTGTGACTTTGGTGGGTCATTTGCCTGTTCTAGGTCTCACTTCACTTTCTGTTAAAAGAAGATTCTGTTAAAAGAAAGCTTTGATCATTCTGTAAATGTTTTTCTTGATCTAATATTTTATAATTCTGTGATTCAAGAAGTGGAGCCAGTCCAGTTAAAGACATGGGAATAAAACAAGGTATATCTGAAAGAGATTATTCAATGCTTTAAACTCAGGAACTTGAATTGAATAACAAGAAACTATGAACCTCTAATTTCCTTATTTTTCCCATAATATATATCACAAGAGTCCAATATTTTGGCATAGTGACTGCATATGTATATGACAGTTCGTGGAGAAAAAGGGAAAGGCAATGGATCTTGGAAACTTCGTCTTTGGAAGAGAAATAGCCCAGGGAGTATTTGCCAAAATGACCCAAGGAAATAGCAGGAAGGGAACTTGGCTAGAGAACTTTGTTTACTAGTTTTTAACCAGATTTTTTTCCTTTGACTTCCTGGCAACAGTTAAACATTAGCTCCTGCTTAAAAAAAGCAATTGTGGGTATCCTTGGATGGTTCAGAGAATCTTTAAAGTTTTCTCTGTCTTTATCTCTCTATTTCTCTCTCTTTCTTCCTCTCTCAATCTCTCTCATCTCTTTGTCTCTTGTTCTCTCTCCTCTCTCATTCTTTCCATCCTTTTTCTCTATCCTCTCTCATTCCCACCCCCATCACTCTGTATCTGCCTCCCTTTCCCTCTCCCCCTCCCCTATTCCTCTCTCTTTCTCTCCTTCCTATTTTCTCTCTCTTTCCCTTTCTCTCACTCTTTCTACCTTTAGGGAAAGCAAAGAAGACTGGGAAGCAATGCCCACATATGGAGATGTTCAGATTCGGAAGCAGCCTCACACTTAATTGATTGCGTAAATTCGAAATGTCACAAGATAAATATGCACAAAACAAGAATTCTACTGGGTGATGACCAACACTGCTCTGTGGGGAGGGGAAAGAGGTCAAATCCAATTAATTATTCTCTATTAAATTCAATTTAATAAACGTTTTTTGAATGTATCCTGTTCTAGGTATGCTGTGATAGGTTGATGAGCCCTAGGAGAATACCAGGGAGGTAATGGGAGCTTAAATCAATGCTAGAAAGACTTTTGAGCCTGTCTGGTATGACATATTTTGTGTACCTACAGGGAACTAATTAGAGTGGAAATTTGACAATTATCCAATGGCTTTGATCATTGAAGAATTGCAGGGCATTAGGACAGAAAAGACTTGAAAGGTCATCTAATTCTAAATCCCACCTACTGCAAGAATCCCCTCCAAACCATGCCTGACATCCAGCCTCTGCATAAGTAATTTCAGTAGTGAGGAACTCACTCCCTCACAAAGCAGCCCTTTCCCCTTCAAAAACATTTTTTAATGGCCAGAAAATTCTTATATTGAGTCTGGAATCTATCCAGGAAATTTGAAATGGCACACTTAAAATTATAACATTAATTTTCCCTTTCACATAAGTCTAGTATCCTTTAGGTTTACAGTCAAGGGACCTTATCTCATATTCCTTTTGTAACTTCAGATAAATTAAGGTTGACTATTCCCCCTTCTTATGGACATTCTGAAGAGGTGAAGTCTTAAAATAATAGAAATGGAATGTTTAAGATACTGAATTTTCTTGGCTCTGGGTAGTCCTACAGTGGAGAGTGCTTTGAGTCAGAGATTCTGGGTTCAAATACTGCCTCTAATGTTTATTGGTCAAATCACTTAAACTCCTTGGGTCTCAGTTTCCTCAGGTCTAAAATGAGGGGTATGACTAGATGAGTTCTGAGATCCATTCTAGTTCTAGACCTATTTCATACATGAATAGATTCAAATATTGATTGGTGAGAACAAGTCTAAAATAACAAAGCTTGTAGCTAGACCTAGTTAGATTTGATTTTCAGATTCCAACAGATTCCAACCATTTACTCTATGCCAACTCCTCTTCCAATAGGTCTGCTATATGCCCTCAGATTAGGGCATCCTGTATATCTGTAAATTGCATTCTCTGACTGCCAAGGCAGGCAGCTGTGGTGTCTCTGGAATCCTTACTATGGGGTAACCGTATCTAGTCTGGACTTCAGATTGCCCAAGGATCAAGTGTGTTGTGTTACTGTGGGTAAATTCTACCATGACCCAGACTTTGCTCAGTTTCATTGTAAATGTATGCCAGAGCATGGCTAAAGCTGCTTTATTTCATGGTTAATCCTTTCCTCTTGGCCACCAGAATGCCACTGGATAAAGCATCTGGACTTCTTCCAAATCTCTTCTGGAACCATTACAGAATTTCATCACTAATTGTAGCTCCTTACATGAAAGCATCTGAATAACTTTCCCACATCCCCTCTGCATTTTTCATTGTCCTTTTTTTTTAAAATCAGTTTAGCCAATCTGATGGGTTTAAAATGAGGTGGAACCTCAGAGTTGTTTCAATATTAATTTTTCAGATGACTAGTGATATATAGCATCTTATATGGTAGATAGCATGAATTTATTTCTCTTAAAATTGTCTATTCATTTCCTCTGATCATTTACCAACTGGGATTTGTTTTTATTCTTGCAAATTTGAATCAGCTCCCTATACATCTTAGAAATGAGACCTTTTATCAAAGAAACTTGCTGCCAAGATTGTTTCCCTATTTGCCTGCTTCTTTTTTAATTCTAGCTGCATTAGTTTTGCTTGTGCAAAGACTTTATGTAATCAATTGTCCATTTTACCTTCTGTGATCCTCTCCATTTCTTGCCGTCATGAACTCTTCCCCTATCCACACATTTAACAGATAATTATCTTCCTTGCTTCTCTAATTTATTTTAAATCATCCCATATGTCAAAGTCATATACCTATTGTAGCAATGCTTTTATTGTTGAAAAGGATCTATCAATCAATTGCTCTATGATTCCAGAATCACAAAATCTGAGCTTTGAAAGTTACCATAGTTGGTACCTTGAGTTGGACTCATACAAAAATTGAACTCCCATTATAATGTACCTGGAAAGTGGTTGTCCAGTCTCCTGCTTAAAGATATTTAAGGAAGGAGATCTCACTATTTCATAGGGCAATCACTCCTTCCTTAGGACCATTCTTATCTGATTCTTAAGACCCTTTATCCTCTTGGTTGGCCTTTGGGTATAATCCAGCTTTGTTGATATTCTTTTAAAATCACAGTGCCCTGAACTGAGCTGAGTACTCCGGATGAGGCGTGAATGGAGCAGAGTACAGGATTATCTCTTCCCAGAAGGGCTGCCTTTTTTCAATATAACACAAATTCACATTAGTTTTTTGGCTCCTACGTCATATTGCTGACTAATGTTGAGGTCAGTCCACTAAAATGCCCAGATATTTTTCAGAATAACTATTGTCTATTCATGCTTCCCCATCTTATATTTGTGAAATTGACCTTATGTATATAAGTACAAATATTTTATATTTATCCTTATTGAATTTCATCTTATATTCAACCTAATACTCTAACCTGTTAAGATCCTTTTGGATCTTGATTCAGTTAGTCAGTACATTAGATATTCTGCCAAATTTTGTGTCAGGTTCAAATTTTATTAGCATACTGTCTATACCATATAATTAGATTTTTCTCCCCATCTAAATCCCAGCTTCTCATGTTCATTCTCACATTACGTGCTAATGTAGGGAGGATATAAGTTTTGTGTAGCTCCGCCCTCTCATCCTCTTTTCCCCTACCACAGCTGGGAAAGTGGGCTTTATGCCAGGCAGGAGAATCTACACACATGGGTTTACTTTTGTTAGGTAATTAGGTTTGAACTTCCATTTATTTTCATTTATTCTCTTTCTACTTCAAGTGATTATTAATAACCTTTGTAAAATACAATACTTGGAGTTATTGGATATTGATTTAAATCTTACAATATCTTTACCCAAGTCACTGAAAAAGATGTTCATTAGGTTAGAGCCAGCCACAGATTCCTAAGATACTCCACTGGAGACTTCAGTCATGTCAATATTGAACCATTAACAACTACTCTTTTAGTTCAGCCAACCATCCAGTTCCAAGTTCATCCAAATGCATTATTATCTAATCCATATTGTGTAATCTTCACAAGTATAACAAGAAATATTTTATCAAAAGCTTTCCAAAATCTAGACAAAATGTATACACATGAATCCCCTCACCTATTAGTTTAATAGTAGTCTTATAAAGAAAAAGAAATAAATTAGCCTGAAATAGCCAGACAGGCTGGCTCTTTATAATCACTACTTTCCTTTCTTGATATTTGCTAACCTCTTTCATGATCCAGTCTAGAATCTTTCCAGTCATCAGAATTAGTTAAGCTCACTAGCCTGTATTTTGCAGATTCTATTGTCTTCTCTTTTTTTTTAGAAAATGAGAAAAACATTTATCCTTCTCTAATATTGTGCTTTTCTCATTTTCCATGATTTTTCAGATATCACTCTCAGGGGCTCAGAAATGACAGCTGCCAGTTTCTTAAAAACCTAAGGATGGAGGCCAACTAGGTGGCTCAGGGGATTGAGAGCCAGACCTAGAGATGGGAGGTCCTTGTTTCAAATATGGCCTCAGTTACTTTCTAGCTATGTGACTTAGCAAGTCACTTAACCCCCATTGCCTAGTTCTTGCCATTCTTCTACTTTGGAACCAATAAATAGTACTGATTAAAGACTGAAGATAGGGCTTAAAAAAAAAAAACCCTAAGGATGTAGTTCATCTGGGCCAAGTAACTTGAATTCACCAAGGGCAAGATGAGTGCCTTTTTACTAAATTCTTGCTTATCTTATCTTGCTTCTTGGGTATCAAAGACCCTGTTAAGCACCTTTTTTCTATCAGTGCTAGTACAAGTCATTCTCCTTTGCAGAGAAAATAGAAACAAACTAATTGAGTAACTCCACCTTTCTTAGCCAAACTAATTGTGGAATCTGTAGATCAAAGAATAAGGGCATTTTAGTAATTTTTTTGCATCTCCTAGAATGGTTATACTAATTCACAACTCCACCTACAATGCATTAGTGTGCCTGTCTTCCTATAAGCCCCACCAATATTGACTATTATTGTCTTTTGTTATTTTAGACAATTTTCTGGGTGTGAGTTATAAACACAGTGTTTGATGCGCATTTTTCATTACTGGTGATTTAGAGCATTTTTTTCATGTGGTTGTTTATACTTTGCAATTCTTTGACAACTATTTTTCATAACCCTTGAAAAAGGTGAATTGGGGAATACTTCTAGTCATATATATTTCTATTATCTGGTTATATATGTTAGGTATCAGAGACTTTTGGATATTTGATGAAAAGAAACGGTTTTCAACTTCAGGGATTGTTAAATCCTGAGATGAGGAATGGAGAAAGACCATAGATATTCCAGTGATAGAGTCTATGTGGATCAGAGGTACCAAACTTGTATCATGCTGGCCACCTGCACCAGATTAAAAGTATAATTTGGAAATGTTTCACAAAATAAATAAAAACATAATACTATACAGATAGCATGAATTTGGGGTTTTCTAAGGTCAACATGTAGCAGAAGGATCCATTTCTATTTGGATTTGACACAAATGATGTTGATGAGTGGGACTCCCTTCCATCTGACATGACATCAGTATAGCTCTGTCTGGAGGAGAAATGTCTTTCTCTAGGCTCCTTCCAGTTTTATGGTTTCTACGATTTAATGACATTTTTTTCAGGCCACAGGACATAACTGTATCTAAAAAAAAATCAATGACACTATGGGACTTTTCCTCTTAATTTCTCATTTTTACATTCTTAGGTCAAGCTGGTGAATGTTATACTGGCGAAAGTGACAAATGGCACTATTGAGCCAGAGAGAGTCCAAAGAGAAATATAGCAAATGTTTTGTGGCTCAACTTCCTCAATGGACTGGAGTCCTGACCTGCAACCCTCCCTGCTGACCCATTAGTGACTCACCATTAGTCATTTAACTATCATCCAGTGATCCCTTTTAGATTTCTTCAGTTTCTGGCCTGCATCCAATCCATGACACAGAGAAAGAAAAAACCCATTGTCAGATGTGTATGGAATTATCTATTGGTATCATCTCATAATAATGGCTTCCATTTCCATAGTATTTTAAGGTCTACAGAGGTATAGTGGATAGAGCACTGGGCCTGGAGTCAGGAAGAGCTGAGTTCAAGTCTATCCTTTTATACTTACTGTCTATATGAGCCTGGGCAAGTCATTTAACTTTTTTTTGCCTCAGTTTCCTTATCTGTAAAATGAAGATAAAAATTGCGCCTACCTCACAGGGTTGTGAAAATCAAATGAGATAATAATCATAAAGTGCTTGACATATGCTTGGCTCATATACATGTTTGCTATTATTAATATTATTATTAAATACTTAATTTAAATTTAATTTAAATGATAAATTAAATATTAAATAAATAAATAATATTAAGTCATCAAGTTGGCAGGGAATGGATTACTCATTAGCCCCCATTTTATAGGAAGCTGAACTACAGAGAAGTAAAAAAACTTAAAAGGTCAATGGGGATTCCCACCCAAGTCTTCCGACTCCAATTCCAATAGCCCTTCTACTCTACCAAAGCTGCCTCTTTCTTAATGAATGACATTGCCATTCATTCATTCAATATTTGGTGGGTACTTCTGTCATGCAAAGAACAGTGGTAGGACCTTACAAAAATGAATAAGGTCTTGTATGTTTTATATCTAACTACAAATGTTGCTATCATCTCCCTCATTGAACTGTAAATTCTCTGAGAACAGAGATTTTTATTTATGTTTTTGTATTCCCAGTGTTTAGCCCAATGCCTAGAGCTTAATAAATATGTGATGATTTATTGCCTGATAACACCTGGTTTCTGTCTATAAAGAGCATTATGTCATGTTATTGTATTGAATCTGAGCCTCAGTCAATTAATATGCATTTATGAAGGGTATATTCTTTTTCAGGTAGCATAGAGGATAGAGTTCTGGGCCCAAAGTCATGAAGACTCATCTTCCTGAGTTCAAATCTGACCTTAGTCATTTACAACTTGTGTGACCCTGCACAAGTCACTTAACCCCATTTGCCTCAGTTTTCTCATCTATAAAATGAACTGAAGAAGAAAATGGCAAACTGCTTCAATATCTTTAACAAGAAAACCCAAATGGGGCACCAGTAATTTGTTGGACTGAAAAAGAAAACAACACTACTGAACAACAAATGAACTTTGCCAGGGATTGTCCTAAGCATAGGAAATGCAAATACAGCCCTCCAGGCTTATTCTGGACAAACTCCTACTCTCCTTAACAGAGCAGAGCCCAAAAATTACTCCTCCCTTCAAGGTTCTCCTCCGGGAGGCAAACAGTGACTTGCCCAGAGTCACATATCTAGTAAGCACCTGAGACCAGATTTGAACTCTGGTCTTTCTGACCCTATACCACCTTCCTGCTCTGATTCTACTCTCAGAGCACCTTTAAAGGTTGGACTTTCCATTGCACTTGTTTGTGAAGCCCCATCTGGAAAACTATCTCATAGATTAAGCAATTGATACCTTCCCAATATCAATTAATTAGGTTATATCAATTAGTTTTTTTTAAACAAAAAGATTTTTATGCAGAAGGTATTACTGTAATGTAGAAGGTGGCAGCAGGAATTCCATGCTGCCACCTTCTACATTACAATAATAAGGACAAAAGTATACTTGAACTCGGGACACACTGTCCCCTCTACAACACAGTCTGGGGGAGAGTGAGCTCAAACCTAAAGTAATGAATACCAACTATTTCACCCCTACCACCCACGTGGGGGAGTATTTCCTTACCCTCGTGATCCTTTTCTCTATTTGTGTAGTTTGGCAAAGTGTGGCTGATGGAGTGAAGTCACTCCTTTGATCAGTGGGGCTGACTCTCCATCCACCAGGCTGGCTGCTGTGGCTACAAACAGTCTTCAGGAGTTGCTGGAAGCCTGATGTCTCTTCCAAGCTTTTGAGGTTCACAAAGATCTTGGTCCTTTCTATTTTCTGGATATTCATTCCCTTAAGATCAGAAAAGAACCATGAGACAAGAGAAACCGAGGCGGTGTGAAATCATGGTGCAATCACAGACACTGGGATAGAGAGGAGACCTTCTACCCAGAGTTTTTCCCTTCTGAGTGACTTCCTCAAGAAGGAGAGATCATCCATCCAAACCTTTTGTATGCATGCCCAGTTCTGACTCAGAAGCCAATTAGAAGGCATTTTGTCATCCATTCAGGAAGCTGATGGGAAATCTTCATGGGATATTTTTATGTGTTCTAGAGTAGGAGGAAGAGCTCCTCCATTTCTCGTGCCTGGATACCCTTTAAGCTTCTTTGGAGGTTGGAATCAGGCTAAGCATATTATATATCCTCTAAACATTGGTCCCTCATCCAAGACAAAAGAAAGATGAAAAAAAAACAAAATGAATCCCACCCTCAAGAAGCTTGCATCCTAACAAGGGAGATGAGATGTAGATAGAAAGGTATTTGTGAAATACATACAAAATAAAAGGAAAATAATCTCAGAGGACACCTGGATGGCTCAGGGGATAGAGCACTGGACCTGGAGTTAGGAAGACCTGAATTCAAATCTGGCCTTGGACATTTATTAGCTGTGTGATACTGGGAAAGTCATTTAACTTTTTTTTAATTTTAAATTTTAAATTAATTTTAAATTTTTAAATTTTTTAGAATGTTTTCCCATGGTTGCATGATTCATGTTCTTTCCCTCCCCCTGCCACTCCCTGTAGCCAATGCACAATTCCACTGGGTTTTACATGTATCATTGATCAAGACCTATTTCCATATTATTGATAGTTGCACTGGAGTGGCCATTTAGTGTCTATGTCCCAAATCATGTCTGCATCAACCCGTGTGTTCAAGCAGTTGTTTTTCTTCTGTGTTTCTACTCCCACGGTTCTTCCTCTGGATGTGAATAGCAAGTCAATTAACTTCTGTTTGCTTTAATCTACTGGAGAAGGAAATGGCAGACCACTCCAGTATCTTTGCCAGGAAAGTTCCATGGTCTTAGTATTATAGTATTAGCAGGCTATGGTCCACAGGGTCCTGAAGAGTTGGACCTGACTGAACCAGAACCACCAATCTTAGTGGGGAAAGACACTAAGAGAGACTTAGAAAGGCCTTAGAAAGAAGTGTTTGCGCTAAACCTTGAGGGAAGCCAGGATTCATAGAGGTGGAGGTGAGGTGGAAGAGCTTTTCAGCAGGGAGGATGCCTAGTTCAAAGGGGCATTATATGTAATGAGAGATGAAGATATACCATTATGTATGATAAACAGTAAATGAGCCAGTATGATGAAAGCACATGGAAAATAGAAATGTGTAAGAAAACTAGAAAGTGAGGATGGTTGTAAAGAGTTTTAAATACCAAACACATTTGTTTATGGTTGATCTCAGAGGTTTGTCCAGTTATTTTCAGTCATGTCCAAATCTTCCTGACCCCATTTAGAGCTTTCTTGGCAAAGATACTGTAGTGGTTTGCCACTTCCTTCTCCAGCTCATTTTACAGATGAGGAAACTGAGGCAAACAATGACTTGCCCAGAGTCACATATCTAGTGAGCATCTGAGACCAGATTTGAACTCTGGTCTTCCTGACTCTAGAGCCAATACTCTATCCCCTATATCACCTTCCTTCCCCAATCCTACAGGTAATAGGGAGCCCAGTGGATTTTATTGAATAATAGGGTGACTTGGTCAGAGCTATACTTTCAGAAAATCAGTTTGCTAGTTGTGTGGATTGGACTAGGAAGAAAATTGCATCAGGGGACCAATTAGGAGGCTAATGCTGTTGTCTAGGAGAGAAAGGGTCTTACCCAGGATAGTGGCTAAATGTTGAAAAAAGAATGTATCTGAGACATATTGCCGAGAAAGAAACAAGATATGGCAACTTGTTGGCTATGTTGGTCTTTGAGATAACTTATATTCATGTGACAAAAGGAGTTATTTTATGAGTTAATCCACCAGGTAGGCTTTCCATAAAAATTAAGTAAAATTCTTATAATGTCTAGACTAAATGTAATAGCATAGCATTTAGCATTCTGCTCCTGCACTTAGGTTCTTGCAATCTATTCAAATCTATCATCTACTCAAATTTGTAGCCCCAAGCCCTCAATTTCACTGAAACTTCCCCACTCCCTTTGACTCCAGAAAAAATGCAACACATGACATCAGGTGGGGTAAAAGAGTTTTGCTTAAAATGAAAGGCAATGTGAAACCACAAAGTTTGAATCAACTAGGAAGCTCTCCCTTTCTTTCCCCATATCTACCACCTTCCGAGCCTCCAGAGGCTCTACTCTTCCCAGTTTTCCCCCTTTTCATCATAAGAGAGATGCTGCAGATCACTGGGAAGACTGTTATATTGCAGGCGATCCTTCCCTTTCCATTGGGTGTGGGGGCTTCTGTAATTAGATAATGTCCTTATGAAGTTCAGTGTTGATTCCTCTGGCCATGGGAGCAAGCTGTCTTGGGTTTCTCATGATGGCTTTTGATGGAGAAATCTAATTTCATGTTTACTACTCGGGCACTGCTGCTGCCTCTGTCATACTGATCTCAGCAAGAACTAGACAGAGCTGATGGGAAATTTTCTTTTAACACCTGTTTGAGCAAGGGGAAGCCTCTCATTAGTGCCAGCAAGAATTAGACCCAACTGAAGGAAAGCTTCCTGGCTTCCAATCCATTTTCTCCACCTGCTTCCCCTAGCTCCAATGCTTCTATCTCTAGCCTTCTGGCATCCCTGTCTCTCTCCAGCCTCCACCAGATGGGCTGCTAATACATTCTCTGCTATTCTCTCCTCCCATCACTAATCTCTCCACCATCCAAACAGAGTCCATGCTGCTCAGCTAGGTCTTCCCTGAATCCAGGTACCAGGCATCTCAAGATGAGGATAAACAAGACTGCCCTTTACTGCCCTTATTCCAAGTAGGTTTAGGACCTATCAGAAAGGGTTCTTATTCCCAGGAGCAAAGGGGACCTATAGACTTTTTAAAAGACTATGTTGTTGAATATAGATGGAATGGTGCTTTTTCTTGTTTTGTTATTGAATTGCTGTTTTAACCTTTCTTCAGTTCTGCAGACCTAACAGAGGCTATATGGCCAGGGCCAATAATGGATATGAACAAGTAAATATTCTCCCAATTGCCCTAGGTTCCTCTGAGCCCCAATATAGTCTTCTGTCTTAATTTTAAGAAATACCATTTTGTTTATAGTCGCAGAGACCCTCTGCTCCACTCCAGTGCCCCCACTCACATCCAGCTATTTCCCTCTGAACTAGGTTTAAGGACTGGAGGGGAGGAAAGAATCCAGGATGGAGGCAGAGACAAGTGTTTCAGCATTTGATGCGAATGCTCAGGATTCTGTAATATTGGCATCTTCTTGAGCTGAAGGGGAGATACAGGCTCATCCTCCACCCACCTGTTAGTGGATTCTGCCAAAGAAAAGCAAGGTTACAACATCCCACCCACATAACCCTCCTTATGATTCAGAGGTATTTTATTAGAGTAGTCTGAGAATAGCATGTATGTGTGCATCATCAGTCATCACTCCGAACATCCTAAGTGGGGGAGGCATTTCTGTGTTTGGCTCAGTATTAGAAATGTCTCCCACCTTCCCTCACTGACTCCCAGATTCCCTTCCAGCACCACTCCTACACAAGAAATTCTTTTGAAGACTGTCGGACTCCTTTGGCCTTCGGATGCCGAAGTGACTTAAGGGCAGTTGTGTTGTGGATGGGGTTGGGGAATGAGGAATTTGATCTATAAGAACTTCAGTGATTACTTAGTCCAAGCTCCTACTTAAACAGATGAGAAAATGGAAGCCCAGAGCAGGGCAGTGAGTTGTTCAAGGTCAAAAAACTAGTCACTGGTAGAGTCAAACCTAAAACCAAGACTTTTGACACCAAAGATCCTTCCATTTTTTTTTCAACAGTATATACAACCAATGAATCTTCATAATCATGTTTTTCCAAGGTTACAATTAAAATTAGTTTGCATTCCCTGCACTCTCACCAGCTGGGTGGTGATAGTTGGTAGCCCAGGAGCATGTTATTATTATTTTTTAAATGGAAATAACACTAAAGAAGATACATTGCCATCTGCTTTGTTGCTGTACCCTAAGGACAACTGGGCTTTTCTATCTGACTATCTGTAGCTGGAATCTTCTAGATGGGAGTAGATATTGCCTTGTTTTTCAATCTGTATTCCTAGCATTTAACCCCTATGCTCTGGATATAAGGAGCACTTAATAAATATTTATTCATTCATTCATTCTTCCATACTAAATGGAGGAAGAAGGAAAGCTTCTAAATTAAAATTTAGTTGACCTGCATGAAGGCATTCGTGCAGAATTTCATTCAGAAAGTATTCATGAAGCCTCATAGTTTAGGACAGTCATGGGCAAACTATGGCCTGCGGGCCAGATGTGGCCCCCTGAAATGTTCTATCCAGCCTTGAGACATTATTCCTAATCTGACGAATACAATGAGTAGGATACAATACAATGACATTTTGAAAGAGTTGCCTTAGATGAGCATTTCCTTTCCTTTGGCCCCTTTTTAAAAAGGTTGCCCATCACTGGTTTAGGAGAATGAGTAACAGAGTTAGAGTTAGTACAAGAGTTGGGTTTGAATCCTTGTTCTAACAGTTCCTAGCTTTGGTTCATTGAGGAAGTCACCCTACCTGAGGCTCAGTTTCCTCATAAGTAAATTGAGGATAGGAACACACTTTCTACTTCTCAGCTTTTGTTTGAGAATCCAATGAGACACTCAATAAAAAGGGCATTAAACAGACCACAAATGAGATACCATTTAAAAAAATTTTTATTTTTACCTCTATTACATGTAAAAGCAATTTTTCAACATTCATTTTTAAAATTTTGAATGTCAAATACTCTCCCTTCTTCTGACTCTTCTTTCTTCCCTCCCCTCCTTTCTCCTTGAAACAGGAAACAATCTGATATAGATTTTACATGTGTAATCATGTAAAATATTTTTCCAATAATATTTTCTAAAGTGTTCCAGGGCCTCCTAGAAGTGATTATTACCACAGTGTCTGTCTCTTGCTTTATACAGTTAGCACAAATAATCATGAGTGCCTAGTATTTCACTCTTCCACTGTAGCTCAGAATGCATCTTTAAGATGACTTTGCAGGAGTGTGCTGGAGCCAGCTCAAGCCAGCTCTCTGGAGAGTCAATTGTTAAATTTTCAGCATTTATACCTTGGAAATCAGCAATGGAGACAAATCAAGGCTTGATTTATTGTTTTGGTGAATGTCTAGACTTAAGAAAGTGATGGAGAAAATGTTAATGATGCAGATTAAATTTAAAAGTGTGTCATTTTCTCCCTGACTATTAAACATTTATCAACACAGCCCTCACTCATAAGCTTCCTGGGATTCCTGTTTTCATTCTCTCTGCATCCTTTTCTTTCAAAGCAATGGCAAATCCGTATTTCTTGGACACGGGCATGGCTCATTAAGCCTCCATAAAGGTTTAACCTTTTTGAAGACGGGCCAGATGGAACCAGGAGTAATGAGAGTGATTGGGCTTCTTTTTCTTTTGCACGAGGATGACAAGATAGAGCGTACACAGCCCAGGGGCTGTCATCCAGTTACATTTATGACATTATGATGTACAGTGGAAGGCAGTAACAAAGCAAAGGGTAAAAATAGTTCTGTTTCTGTTCGTAGCAAATCAGAGCCACTGTGCTATTCTTTGGTAGGTGAGCTGCTATATATATTTTTTTTTAATTAGTAAAAGATTGTTGGAATTGAATTTTGCTTCAAGTTGGACAGTCTGGGGAAATGAGGACAGGGAATGTCTTGGTGTTGGTCACCTGGGATCACTTTGAGCAGCAGAATACACAGCTCTAGATGCTGGTCTTATTCTATGAGATTTTATATTTTTATATCAGAAGCAAGAATATGTGTTCTTAATTCAAAGGTGGTGGTAGTGATAGTGGTGGTAGAGGACGCAAGAGAATAAGTAGATCGCTGCCAAGGATATTCGTAGGGAGAAGGAGAAACAAAGCAGGGCGAAGCTCATTTTGAGAGGATCTAAGCATTTCATTATTTTTGCTGAACAGGTGTTAAGTTCAGGTGGTTCTGATATGCTGAAGGACAGCAAGGACTGTCAGCACTTTGGGCAAAAGCTACAGTCATACCTCCCTAGTTATGGTTCTCCCATCACCTCTGGACTTTACTCATTGGAAATACCAAACCCCTCTCCCTCTGACTGACTGGTTACTCCAGTAAATATTCATTTATTCATTCTTTCTTCCATGCTAAATGGAGAAAGAAGGAAAGCTTCTAAATTAAAATTTAAGGAGGATGCCCAGGCCAGCCATCTCCTCATTCTTCTCTGGGCTGCACTCCTTACTCTAGACTTTTTCTATTATGCACCCACATTTGGTACTTTCTCCTGTTCTTCCTTTTATGTGTTTTCTCCTCTCATCAGAATGTAAGCTCCTTGAGGGCAAGGACTGTTTTTCTTTCTTTACTTATGTTTTTTTTAAACCCTTAACTTCTGTGTATTGACTCCTTGGTGGAAGAGTGGTAAGGGTAGGCAATGGGGGTCAAGTGACTTGCCCAGGGTCACACAGCTGGGAAGTGTCTGAGGCTGTTTGCTTATGTATTTTTATTCCCAGTGATTAGCATGGTGTCTGGCAATAAATGCTTGTTGAAGAAATATTATAGGATGATCAAGACTTAGCTTCTCTTAAAGAGTTAGCAATACAATAATCCAAGACAGGATTTATGATGATGAATGCTATCTATCTTCAGATAAAGAAATGTTGGAGTCAGATGCAGATCAAAGCAAACTATTTCTTACATTATTTATGGTTAGATTTGGGAATGTTAGTTTTCTATGATTATTCTCTTACAACAATGATCAATATGGAAGTATGTTTTGCATGATGAAACATGTATAACCCAGACCAAATTGCTTACTATCTCTGAGAAGGAGGAGGGAAGGAAGGAGACAGTTTGGATCTTAAAATCTCAGCTGGGTAGCTCAGTGGATTGAGAGTCAGGCCTAGAGATGGGAGGTCCTAGGTTCAAATCTGCCCTCAGACACTTCCCAGCTGTGTGACCTTGGGCAAGTCACTTGACTTCCATTGCCCACCCTTACCACTCTTCCACCTAGGAGCCAATACACAGAAGTTAAGGGTTTAAAAAAAAATAAAAAAAATCTCAAAAAACATAAGTTGAAATTTATTACATGTAATTGGGAAAATAAAATATCATTTAAAATTTTAAAATAAATAAATAAATTCTTGTTGAAATGACATCATTCTACCTTTGAGTTAAATTAGCGAATGTCTAAGGTGACAATTCAAAGAACACTCAGTGAAAA
Source organism: Gracilinanus agilis (assembly GCF_016433145.1). Classification (NCBI taxonomy): domain Eukaryota; kingdom Metazoa; phylum Chordata; class Mammalia; order Didelphimorphia; family Didelphidae; genus Gracilinanus; species Gracilinanus agilis. The sequence goes on along the minus strand of NC_058132.1, from coordinate 119,621,146 downwards.
TACTAATTTTGGTCACTTTCCCAGTAGTCAGTAGAACCATTCAGCCCTGATGGAATAAATCCCACATTGTATACATATACACAATTTAAAAGAAAGGAATAGAAATATGGAAACAAAAGTCTTTTTCCTGACTCCGTATTGACCTTTGTTGGGATCTGGGACTGTAGGCCTCAGTTTCTTTGTCATTGGAAATGATAGCCTTATGCTCTTTTAATCAGTTATAGTTAGGGAAGAGTCAACAACAAAAAAGGAATGACCAAGTCTGGTACCCATATTCTAACCCTACCATGTTTCCACACTGATAGCTCCTTCTGATTTCATAGTCAAAAAAATTATGTTCTTAAATAATTCTGGTTCCTAGAATAACAAATAAACAGGGAATACTCTATCCTTTTTTCTACCTATGTATACATAGTTTTAGTATATACATATATCTTTTTGTCAAATGATGCCTTCTCTAATAAGAGGAAGGAGAGAGTTAACTGGGTATTTTAATGTAACAAACAAACAAACAAATAAATAAATTTTAAATGATATGAAATGCCTAAAAGTCTTATGTGCTCCCTAGAAGAAAACTTCTATTTAAATTAGGGGACTATGTGGGTTGAACAACTACATCTCTCTCCCAAAGGGAGAGTTGTTTCACTCTGTACTGTCTTGTATATCTCCGATATATAATTTCACTGATTTTTTTTGTTTGTTTATTGATTTGGATAAATTGGTTTCTTTGCTAAAAATATATACATATATGGATGAATGACTAAATAAATAAATCAGTTCAGTCCATCGGTCTTGAGCCCCCCCATGATAATTTAGTGAGTTGCTTGGATTATGCAGGTTGGAGATGAATGGGAAACATCTTTTCAGTGGTCTCACAAAGGGGTTTTGCCTTGGGTATGTGGAGTTGGGGATATGTATGGAGAGGGTAGAGGAAGAATATATTGGACTATTGGAATGTTTTATATTTCTGTATGGATTCATGAGTTCTGTTTCTCTTGTATCATCCATTTTCTATGGTGGAGAAGATAAAACAATTGTCACATATCTGGAAACAAACACCTCAGTTCTTCCACTAGGTCTGTCCAGTTTCCATATAACTCTATGCCCAAGGGTGGGACAATCATGGCGGAGTACTCCTCTTGCTTAGAGCCTCTTATCCCATCTAGCCCCTACGTGCTTCTTCAGCCCTCGGTAGTGATGATGATCCCTCATTATTTACCCCCTCTTGGACACAGAGTTATTTGGGAACTGGACAGACTTTAGTGGAAGAAGGGAGGCATTTCTGGGATATGTTTCTTCATCTGTAAGTCACTTCACCCTGTTGGCCTCAGTTTCCTCATCTATAAAATGAACCAGAGAAGAGAATGTCAAACCACTTCAATATCTTTGCCAAGAAAACTCTAAATGAAGTCACAAAGAGCTGGGCACAACTAGAATAAAAAGGGTGGGGAGCACTAGATTGAATCTAAGGTCCTTTCAATTCTGACATTCTTTGGGCATTTCCACCCACCCCAAGTCTTTTCCATCTCTGGCAGCAGAGAACATTAGAATGTGACATGGTGATCCCGGCTCTCCTGTTACATTCCATCATGTAGTTGTCATATTGTGTCATGTTTAACAAAAGGCATCTACGCTGATGCTGACATATAATGTCAGTAGTGGAAGGCAATGTACTACACAGGAAAGAACACTGAATACTGATAGGGGTTGGTTTAAAATCCTATTTTGGATTGTTATTACCTGCGTGTGTGATTTTGGGTAAGTCACTTTCTGGGCCTCATTTTCATTATCTATAAAATTAAGGAGTTGGTGTAGAGGGCCCGTGTCCCTTCTAGCTCTAGACTTATGGAATGTAGTCGACACAGATTCTTTTGTTTCCTTAAGGAAGGAGAGAAAAAGGAAAGGATAGAGGGAAGGAAGGAAGGAAGGAAGGAAGGAAGGAAGGAAGGAAAGAAGGAAGGAAGGAAGGAAGGAAGGAAGGAAGGAAGAAAGGAAGGAAGGAAGG
>NC_058132.1:119606238-119616171 GCF_016433145.1 Gracilinanus agilis | reverse complement strand
GAAGGAAGAAAGAAAGGAAGGAAGGAAGGAAGGAAGGAAGGAAGGAAGGAAGGAAGGAAGGAAGGAAGGAAGGAAACAAAACAAATATTTATGCTAAGCACTTTACAAATAGCACATTTGATCCTCACCACAGTCTTGGGAGGTAGATATTATTATCTCTATTTTACAGATGAAGAAACTGAGGTGGACAGAGACAAAATTACTTGCCTAGGGTTACAGTTAGTATCTCAGACTGGATTTGAACTCAGGTCTTCCTGACTCTAGTCCTAGCACCCTATCCACCATGCCACCTAGCTATACCTGTACTTATGCCAGCATACCTATAAACATTGAGAAACATTATAATCTAATGGAAAAGCATACTGGATTTGAATCATGAGACCAGGTTTCAAATATTGACTTGCTAGGTATAAAATTCTTTTTTTTTTTTAACCCTTATTGTCAGTCTGTGTTTTGGTTTCAAGGCAGAAGTGTGGTAAAGGCTAGGCAATGGGGGTTCAGTGACTTGCCTAGGGTCATACATCTAAGAAGTATCTGAGCCCACATTTGAACCCATAACCTCCCATCTCTAGGTCTGGCTCTCAGTCCACTGAGCCCCCTGACTATAGAATACTTGACAAGTCACTTAATGCCAGCACCTCAATTTTTCCATATGTAAAATGGGGATGATATTTGCCACTCCTTATTTTTATCTTTGCATATCTATATCCATCCCCTATAGAACAGGAACTCCTAGAAGACAGGATCCTCGTGTATCTTGTGTAATTGTGAATACAATTATACATCATATAGGGGAGAGGATGCTGCTGAGAAGTATCCATACCTACAGAAGCTTTTCTGATTTATATTCACCTACTTATAGATGGTTTTATTGCCAGAACCAAGAGTGTTATAGGTCAAACTAAGTCTCTTCGGGGGCTTAACACTAGCCTAAATTTCACAAGTGACATAAATTGATCTATTATTCATACATAACAAAACTTAATTTAGCTCCCTTCGAGCCTTACGTCAGGCACCACTGCCTAATCTTCCCAGTTATTAGCATTCTTCCCCTACCCCTAGCCTGAATTTACTAGGAATACATTTGATATTTACTCATCTTTGTATATGCACATGTGCATAAAAAGTGGCATGAGAAAGTGGATGAAGAGACAGCCTGGGTTTCAAGTCTCCCACCTTTGACTTGTCCTGGCTAGGTGACCCTAAGTAAGTCATTTAACTTCTCAGTGCCCTCAACAACTCTCTAAGGGGGTCAACTGGGTAGCTCAGTGGATTGAGAGTCAGGCCTAGAGACGGGAGGTCCTGGGTTCAAATCTGGCCTCAGACACTTCCCAGCCGTGTGACCCTGGGCAAGTCACTTGACCCCCATTGCCCACCCTTACCACTCTTCTGCCTTGGAGCCAATACACAGAAGTTAAGGGTTAAAAAATAAAAATAAAAATAAAAATAAAAGCCTATTAAATTGAACTGAAAGGGTGGTAAACCATTTCTCCACTTAGTTGTTTCCTGGGGAATGAGCTGTTTTCAGATAAATTCAGATAATGCACCAGTCTGATGCTGGGGCGAGATGGTTGTCTTTTGAGGAAGAATATGGTCCCTGGGCCTCAGAGAAAACACCAAGGCTGGAGGCTTAGCAGTTGAGTTTTCTAATCCAGTCTTTCTCTACCATTCTGCTCTCCTAAGATGCTGAATAAATTAATCCTGGATCTTATTAAGTTAAATATAAAATGAAACCATAGAGCATATTTTTTAAAATGGGGATAATGAGTCGTTGCTCATGGGGATGGAAGGTTCACGAAAGAAATTAATTACAAATGCTTGCTGTTATCACTATAATGATGATAATGTTAATTATAGCACAGAGTTGCTGTTGATGAAACTGGTCCATAAATTGAACTTGATGGGCGCAGCCAGCTGGTCCAAGTTTGGGATGTATTTGAGAGGGATGGAGGTGAATTGAAATTCTGTTTCATATGGGCCACAGTGTGTAACACCAAATCTATGACAAAAGTTGCAATGTTTAAATAGCATATGTACTCATGTGAAAACCTTTTAGAAGAGTTTAAGATCCTAAGTGGGCCATTGTGTGGCCAAATACCCTGAAAAAAGATTGGAAAATTCTATTTAAAATCTAGGTTTGGGGGGCTATAAAACAGACATCTAGGGTGCCCTAAAAATAACAAAAGAATATGCATTGAAGAGAATGAAATCTTATATTTATTTAATGAGCTGTTTCAGAACTTTCTCTGTCTGGACATAGGGATAAGAATTCTTGGGATTGGAGCTCCCGTCTCTGGAATGATTCTGTTGTGTCAAATTGGAGTAGAGGGTGCTCAGAGAAGACTAGCACCTCTTGTGTGAGAGCTGCCAAGTCCATTTTTTCAGGGCTGCTCATCTACCTTTGGTGTCTACCTTTGTCCCATTTCTCACCTGGGGCTCCAAGAAGCTATTTATTGTACACAAGTTGCCACACTTGTCAAAATTATTTCAACAGATGGGCTAAACCAGATTGGCGGTAACTAAAAGACTTTAAATTAAATTAAATTAAATTAAAGTTTAAGTTTTAATTAATTAGTTAATTAATAATCCAGTGGTTAATTTGTAGGATATATCTACCCCAAGAGTGTGAAGTCTTCCCCCAGCAGAATGGGTGGATGAGAACATTCATTCCAATTGCCATGAAGACAGCTGAAGCAAGTGTTGTGAAGCACTTGAAGGTTGGTCAGACATCGAAGACATCACCGTCACCCACTGCATCTCAAACCATCACCAATTGGCTTGACTTTTGTCTTGCCACTAGACTTTGATGACTCTAGAAGAGAAAATAAAGTCACCTACTTCAAGCAGTTCTGCCTCTCCTAAGTCCAATTTATTTGAGAGTCAAAAAACGCCACCCATACCATTTTACATTTTGCTAGCTGGTGATTTCATTATTTTATTATTTTATTCCTATGCACTCAATACAGTCTCTGAGGTTGAGATGTAACAGAATACAGATCAATTCTCTGTTACTTGTGCTAATTTTGGCCTGACAATGAACACCAAGAAAACAAAGGTCTTCTACCAGTCAGCACCATAGTATCCATACATGGGACCACTGGTTATAGCAACTTAGCAAATGGTCGAATTTTTACTACTATAGATAAATAAGTTCACTTACCATGGCAGGATACTTTCTAAGGATGAACATGTAGATAGAATTTTTAATAATCATTTTCTGACATTTTGCAATCCATCCTCCTTCCTCTCCCCACTCCCTGAGATAGCAGGTAATATAGTCTAGGTTACACATGGGTAATATATGTTTCCATGTGTGTCGTGTGAAAGAAGATACATATCACTTATATGAGAAAAAAACTCATGAAGGAAATCAAGTGAAAAATAGTTTGCTTCAATCTGCATTCAGACTCCAACAGTTCCTTCTATGGCAACAGACAGACGTTTTCATCATGAATCCCTTAGAGTTGTCTTGGATCCTTGCATTGTTGATATTAGCTAAGTCATTCACAGTTGATCATCATACATTATTACTATCTCTGTGCATAATTTTCTCCTTGGTTCTGTTCACTTCACTTTCATCACTTCATAAAATTTTTCAAGGTTTTTCTGTGACTATTCATGATTTCTTATGACACAATAGTATTCATTATAATCATATTTGAAAGCTTGTTCTGCCATTCTCTAGTGGATGGATATCCTTTCAATATCCAATTCTTTACCACCACAAAAAGAGCTGCTAAAAATATTTTTGTACAAATTTCCACCTATCTTTGATTTCTTTGGGATACAGACCTAATAGTGGAATTGCTAGATCAAAGGGTATGCACAGTTTTATGGCCCATTGGGCATGGCTTCAAATTGCCCTCAGAATGGTTGTCAGTTCACAATTCCACCACTGTTGTGCATTAGTGATCCAATTTTCCCACATTCCCTCCAACATTTATCATTTCCCTTTTTTGTCATATTAGTTAGTCTAATAGGTGTGAGGTGGTACCTCAGAGATGTTTTACTTTGCATTTTTCTAATTAATAGTGATTTCGAGTATTTTTTCATATGACTAAAGATAGTTTTAATTTCTTCATCTGAGAACTGCCTGTTCATATTGTTGTGAGGATTATTTAGTTATTAGTTTATATATAGTTTATGTGGACCTAGCAGGAAGGGCTGGAGAATTCCAAGATGGAATGAAGAAGCAGAAAGTGTCTTCTTGCTCACTGAGAGAGACTCCATGGTGGTTGGGGCAAGCAGCAACTGACCCTAGGAGACACCAGATACACCAGTGATCCTGTGGAAAGACCATCACCTACCTGTGGGAGATTTTGGTAGAGACTGTAAAATCCCAACCTGAGCTGCAGGTCAACTTGGGCTGGGTCAGCTCCCAGAATCTACCCACCTGGAAGAGTGCAGCAGGTGGTCCGGGAGGAGCAGAAACACCACTGGAGAGAGGCTGGACACTACTGTGAAGATATCCACTTCAGTCTTTGCTAGTCTCTGGGCCCTGTCTTGCTTAGGTCTCAGTTAGTGTAGATAAGTCCCTTCCCTGACTCTGGGTTTGCCCTTAGTCTGAAGAGTGTAGTTACCTCAATCTCCATCCTTTATCCTGGTTGTCCCTGATTAAAGGTGTTATAAAACTCTTGCCTTTACTTTGCTGGTTTCCATAGGCCTAACTGCCACTTCAGTAACAGACACCTCCTTAGCTGTTAAAACCTATTCTCCCAATTTTGTTTGGTCCCTCCTTCTGTCACTCCTGTCACCCTCACACCCTTCTGGACCCACGTTTTAGAATTTAAGCCTACTTCCATGGTTAATCTCCATTACAATATCCTTTGACCATTTATTATTTGGAGAATGACTTGTATTCTTATAAATTTGACTCAGTCCTTATATATTTGAGAAATGAAGCTCTTGTCAAAGACACTCACCATAAATTTTCCCCCCAGTTTTTTGTTTCCCTTATAATCTTGGTTGCATTGGTTTTGTTTGTGCAGAAACTTTTAAATTTGATGTAGTCAGAGTATCTTTTTTATTTCTTGTAATGTTCTCTATGTCTTGTTGGATCATAAAATCATCCCTTAACTATAGGTCTAACAGGTAAACTTTTGTGTTCCTCTAATTTGTTTTCTAGTCTTCCCTGAAATTTTTGTTGAATAGATAGTTCTTCTTCCAAAATCTTTGGATTTGTCAAACACTAGCATACTATGGTCACTTACTTCTGTGTTTTGAGTGCTTAATCTATTCCATTGATCCACTTCTCTATTTTTTTTTAAACCCTTGTACTTCGGTGTATTGTCTCATAGGTGGAAGATTGGTAAGGGTGGGCAATGGGGGTCAAGTGACTTGCCCAGGGTCACACAGCTGGGAAGTGGCTGAGGCCGGGTTTGAGCCTAGGACCTCTCGTCTCTAGGCCTGGCTCTCACTCCACTGAGCTACCCAGCTGCCCCACTACTCTATTTCTTAACCAATATCATTTTGTTTAGATGGTTGCCATTTTATAATACAATTTGAGATGTGATACAAGCAGGCCACCTTCCTTCAGAATTTTTTTCATTAATTCCCTTGATAAACTTGAGCTTTTGTTCTTTCAGATGAATTTTATTATTTTTTTCTAGCCCTATGAAATAATTTTTGAGTAATTTAATTGGTATGGCACTGGACAGGCAAATTAATTTAGGTAAAATTATCATTGTTATGATATTGGTTTGGTCCACCCATGAATATGAATGTTTTTCCGGTTGTTTAGATCTGACTTTATTTGTGGGAGTTGTGTTTTGTAATGAAGGGAATATACACAGAGATGATGAGAATGATGCACACATTGCCAGAGCTAACTCAATGTTTGGGAGGCTCCAAAGGAAAGTGTGGGAGAGAAGAGATATTATGATGTCTACCAAACTGAAGGTCTATAGAACCAATGTGTTGACTTCATTGTTGGATGCTTGTGAAGATTGGATGATATACCAATGCTATGCCAGGAACTGACTTGCTTTGAATTGTTTTTAGGAAGATTCTGAAGATCAGCCAGCAAGATAAGGTACCAGACAATGAGGTCTTTCCTTGAACTGAACTGCCAAGCATTCAAATCCTACTGCAGAGAAGGCAACTCCAACTGGCTGGCCCTTTGTTTGAATAACAAATGCACATTTGCCAAATGTGACAAAATAGGCCAAATGCACATTTTATGGAGAATTCTCACAAGACAAGTGCTCGTGTGGAGTTCAGAAGAAGTGATACAAAGACACTCTCAAGGTCTCTCTGAAAAGATCTTGGTATTGATCTTTGGTATTGGCTGGGAGAGATGGAAGGCACTGACCATCCAGCTTGACATGCCCACATCAAAGAAAGCACTGTGCTTTGTGAGCAAAGCAGAATTGCAGTAGCTCAAAAGAAACATGAGATGTGCAAAGTGAGAGACATCTCCATCCCCAATGTTCATATGGTCTATTTGTGCCTGACCTGTGGTAGAACCTTCCGAGCTCAAATTGTCTGATAAACCAAATTTGGAACTACTGTAGGTTGACCTCGTCATAGAGACATCATTTTGTTCTCTTTGAGTTTGAAGGACAACTGAAGATACTGAAGATATTGCAGCTTCCCATCATCTCAGTAAAGGCCCCATCAAGATTCTTCTTCTTTATCCAGTAAGTGACTCCTGTTTATGGTGTTTTTTCATTGTACTTCTCAATACATCATCTCATTTGGTCTTGAGGGTGTACTAGACAGAGTATTAGATGTGCAGTCAGAAATATTCCAGTTTCAAATCCTGCTTTAGAAATTTAATTGTTGTGTGACCCTGGGCAAGATGCTTAAATTCTGTCTGCCTCAGTTTCCTTATCTGCAAAATGGGGATGAAAATAGCACCCACGTCCCAAGAGGATTATTTTTGTGAGGATCAAGTGAGACAACATATACAAAATTTTATAGCACTGTATTAGTGCTAGTATTTATTGTTATTATTATCATTATTATTCTCAAAAACTCTATGAGATCTGAAGTTTAAGTCTTGTCCTCACATTAGAGACAAGGAAACAGGTCCAAAGAAATCAAGACCACATCATTAGTAGATGTAAGAGTTAGCATTCACACTCTGACCAAGTCTAATGGTCTTTCCACAAGGAGACACTTTCTCTATCTAGACATATGAGTTCCAATCATGCCATCGCCAAGAGGCCCAGGTATAATGAATTATGGTCATATTCAGGGGATGTGCTAGAGTCTTGATGAACTGGCTCAAAAAAGTTAATTGTTACATTTCTTTGCAGCATGAGTATTTATGGCTCAGTTGGCAAATGCTACAAATCAGGGTTTGATTTATTGTTTTATTGACGGCCTAGATTTAAGAAAGTGATGGAGAAAATGTTAATAATGAGATTAAATCTGGAATGGGTTGTGTGTTCAGTTTTTCTTGCAGGGCACCAAGTGTTAAATAAACATTTATTAGTGTACCCCTACTTATATTGATACCCCCAACTAATAAGCCATTGGGAAAGGAATCCCACTTGCTCCAAAGTTGGCTGTTTTAAAAAAACATACTTTCAGGCAAATCATGTAAAGAATGAAAACCCGTTCCTTTATCTCGTTGGCCCTTATATTCATGTCCATTCAGGCAAAGTGATTCTTTTCACACAGCTTCTCTCATTTAAGCACAGATGATAGCAAATTGAGTGGACTGAAGACAAAATTATGAAGTCAGTAAAGATTGTTTTGGGTAATGTGGTGCTATGGAAATCAATAGAAAGACTAGGGGGGTACAACAGACAGGGTGCAATACATGGAGTCCAAAATACGTGAATTCAAATCCACCCTCAGAGACTTATTAGCTGTGTGGCCCTAAGCAAGTCACTTTATTTTTGTCTGCCTCAGTTTCATCATTTGTTTAATGGGGATAATGATAGCTCTTAGCTCCCAAGATTGTTGCGAAGATAAAATGAGAAAATTTATAAAGTGCTTTGTAAACTCAAAGTGAATATTGTTACTACTATGACTTTGTCTGAAGGCCTTTCTAATTCGAAGTGCTATAATTTCCTTTCATCCACCCCCCCAAAAAACCCCAATGGTGACCACTAACCTTTTCAGCCCTTGGGGCCTCCCGCCATCCAATCTTCTCCAAACTCTTCCCTCTTATCAAAACAGGAAAGGCTCTTATTCCAGCCAATTACTTAGTCTTCCTGAGTAATTGAATGATTACATTTGAGTGTTCAGCGTTTCCAGTCCAGATGCTACCTCGACCACATATTTCAAGTTTATTTCTGATTGTGGGCAATGAAAGCCCTTTTCTCTGTGGAATGGATGAGGAGGAGAGATTCTCTGGCAAGGAGCCTGCTATCACTCTACAAGTAAGGCTGGACTTGAAGATAAAGCAGATTGAGTCCTGTTACATGGGAGTGGTGCGAGAGATAAGGGAGACCAATTAAAAGTCTCCATAGTTTCTACTTCCTCATGCTCTCTTGAGCCTGGCCAGGCTACCTTGGCTAGAAGATATTTCTGAGGAGTTGCTGGGAGCCTGTCTGTGAGAAACAAGTATCAGTGAACAGTGGCTTCTTCTAGGGACTGAAGCCAACCTTGACCTCACCTAAATCTTCTCAATTGATGCCCTCCTTCCAAACCATCTTTCCTTCAATACAAGTCACCCACTACTTCCCCCAAAGCATCAACTCTCTCCATACACACACAACCCACATCTCTATACTCTCCTTTCCTAATTTTAATACTTTAAACTTGTTTTATCCCAAAGGCCACTCTTCGAATGTCATGAGTTCTCACCAAAGTGTTTTCCATTAATAATCAGCCAGGATGCACAATTAGATCTTAGCAAAGGCACTTCCTGAAATGCCTGGTAAAACCAGAGAAATCTATGAATGTGTTCTGAGGCTACTCTAATCTGAGGCCACTAGGTGGGATGATGGCCACAGGGTTGGACTTGGAGACAAGACAAGCAAAGTTGGAATTCTAGAGACACTTAAGAGCTGTGAGACCCAGGGCAAACTACTTAGCCTTTCTTGTATTCATTCCAAAATTATGGAAACTCACAAATAGACTGAACTAAACTTGTTCTCGTGCCTTCCTCTAAGGCAGAGAAATACTTACCCTAGAGCCCAGGGACTTTGTGTCTTGTTTTTACTTTCTTGAGAATTGTATTTCAATGCAACTGGTTTTCTTTGAAATCCTGTGTGCTTTTATTTCATTCCTTTAAAAGCATTAATTCTAGGAGTCCACAAAGACTTGACCAGACTCCCAGTGGGAATCAATGACATAAAAAAGGTCAAGAACCCTGCCTAAGGTCTCTTGACTATAAATCAAGTGATTTTAGAAATTCTTGGCATGTTCCCTTTTGCAGTAAATTAAATAGTTCACTTTAAGAACTTTTAAAAATATAACTTGCTTCTCTGGTGTCACTGGCCTAGTCTGAATATAAAATTAATTGTCAGAACTGATGACTGTTCTATCCTCAATTTCAGGAGTCATGACATAGCCTTATCACTCCTGGAGGAGTCAATTTATTGGCTAGAGGAGCAGAGGCCTGTTGATGACTGGATCATGTTCAGAAAGGCACTGGAAGGCCACAAGAAGGAACAGATCTTTCCAGTCTTGCTGGAAAACTTGCTTGTATTCCTCTCTGTCCTCTGCTAGAAAAACAAACTAAAGCAGTTCAAAGGGAATGCTTTTATGTGCAAACCTTGTTCAACCCTTTAATGGTAAGTGTGAGTAGATTGTTTTTTTCCTGGGCTTAGTTCAACTCATTTATAAGGATAATCCATTCTGAGGTGGTACCATAATAAACTGTGAGTGGCCCCATGACTTCAACAAGTAATAAGACTAAGCCAGCTCAGCAGGGGGATGTTTCAGCATCTCTCTTCTTCCCTGGACATTTTGCTCTTGAATGGTCATACAATCTCTCGTTCGAGGTCAGGAATCAGTTTGCTATTTTAAAAAAAA